>NW_028259461.1:2715748-2730673 GCF_056163025.1 Triticum urartu | reverse complement strand
TCCAGTAGTAGATGAATAATTGCAAATTTGTGTGTGTACGAGATTAGAATAACTTCAAAATAACTGACATAATTTTGTATTTTTCCTGATCAGAAAAATACATGAAAAAGAAAGGAGGTAGAAAAATTTTTGGATTTATGGTTAAAGAAGAAAAAGAAGAAAACAGGGGTTCTGTTGAATTTCAAGTATTCAGTTTCACCAATAAGATACGGAGACTTGCTTCACATTTGGAATTACACAAAAAAGATTTTTCATCGGAAAGAGGTCTACGAAGACTTTTGGGAAAACGTCGACGTTTGCTGGCTTATTTGGCAAAGAAAAATAGAGTACGTTATAAGAAATTAATCGGTCAGTTGAATATTCGGGAGCAGTAATTTAATCGTTCAAATTTTTTTCTTGTTTTATTATTTTTTTAGTAGTCTTATAGTAGTCTTAGATTTTTCATTTTGATGAGCCTCGCTTTGAGGAATTCATGGAATAATCCATTTTCATGGAATAATGAATTAAGGAAGAAAGGATATGAGTCTACCGCTTACAAGAAAAGATCTCATGATAGTCAATATGGGCCCTCAACACCCATCAATGCATGGTGTTCTTCGACTGATCGTTACTCTCGATGGTGAGGATGTTATTGATTGTGAACCCATATTAGGGTATTTACACAGAGGAATGGAAAAAATCGCGGAAAACCGAACTATTATACAATACTTACCTTATGTAACAAGGATATAGAGAGATTGTAGAAAGGGGATAGGATAGTTATTTTTGCAAGAGACTTGTTGTAAATTCCTTAACTTAAGAAAGAAAAAAGAATAAAAACACAGATACATAACATAAAAAAAAGAATAAATAAGACGAGATTCGACCTCCCCCTACATATTTAATTTCCTCTCCTATACAAAAACTAGCAAGACCCACTCCATTGGTAATTCCATCAATAACACCCTTATCAAAAAACTCCGTGAGTTCGGTTAACCCTCTTATACCGAGGGTAAAGACCCTAGTATAGAAAATATCTATATAACCACGATTATATGACCAACTGTATATATTTTTTTTTACTTGATCTAAAAATTCTTTTTTAGGATTTCCTTTGTAAAAAGAGTTTATTAAATCCAAATTCTGAAAAAAAGAATAAGCGGATCCATAGAAGATATATGCTATGAATAAACCAAAGATAGCTAGACTTACAGAAGAAATTGCATTAGTAATAAATTCATATGAATTTACAAAAGAATTAGAACTTTCCTGGGTAAAGTTTATTGAGGGAGTTAACCACTTTGATAATATGGTTAACTCTGCTATTCCATTACCAATTCCTCCATTATCAAAAGAGATTCCTATGAATCCAATGAACAAAGTGAAAAGTAGTAATATAAGAAGAGGAAATAACATAGTATTTCCCGTTTCATGCGGATAGGCAAAAGTTTTTTTAGCCCCAAAAGACGTAGTAAAGGATCCTATCCTATTTCTTGTATTACCTTGAATTTTTGGTATATTTTGTGAAAAAAAAGAAACTCCACTCTTCGTTGTTGATAAAACGAAATCCCTATTCACTCCTTTGGGTATCCTTTTTCCCCATAAGGATATTGAATACAAGGAACTCTCTTTAGTGCTACTGTAATTTTGAAAATGAACACGCAAATACCCATCAAATGTAAGTAAATATATCCGAAACATATAAAAGGCAGTTAATCCTGCAGTAAAGGAGGCTATTATTCCAAAAAAGGGCGAATACAACCAACTATTACTAAGGATTTCATCTTTGGACCAGAAGCAAGCAAGAGGTGGAATACCACAAAGAGAAAGTGTACCCCATAAAAAAGTAGTTCTTGTGATTGGAATGTATTTTCTTAAACCGCCCATAAGAACCATATTTTGACTTTTATCTGGTGAATATCCAACAAGAGGTTCCATTGAATGAATAACGGATCCGGATCCCAAGAACAATAAAGCTTTTGAATAAGCATGAGTGATCAAATGGAATAAAGCAGCTTGATAAGAACCTATACCTAGAGCTAACATCATATAACCCAATTGAGACATTGTAGAATAGGCTAAGCTTCTTTTAATATCTCTCTGAGCAAGAGCTAAAGTAGCTCCTAAGAATAGTGTTATTGTACCTACTAAAGAAATAAAACTCATTATCAAAGGTAAAGATATGAAAAGAGGAAGAAGTCGAGCTAGAAGAAAAATTCCCGCAGCAACCATAGTTGCTGCGTGTATAAGAGCCGAAATAGGAGTGGGCCCTTCCATAGCATCGGGTAACCATACGTGAAGAGGGAATTGTGCGGATTTCGCAACTGCACCAAGGAATAATAAAAAAGCACACAAAGTAGTAAGTAAAGAGTTAATTCCATTATTAGGAATCCAGTTATTAGCTATTTTGAACAAATCCCTAAACTCTAAACTACCTGTTATCCAAAAAAAACCTAAAATTCCTAATAATAGACCAAAATCCCCTACACGATTAGTTACAAAAGCTTTTTGACAAGCACTCGCTGCGATTGGTCGTGTAAACCAAAAGCCTATCAATAAATAAGAACACATTCCCACGAGTTCCCAAAAAAAATAAATTTGTATCAAATTGGAGCTAGTAACCAATCCCAACATGGAAGTATTGAAAAAACTTATATAAACAAAAAATCTCAAATATCCTTCATCGTGAGACATATAACCATCACTATAAATAAGAACCAGGATTCCTACAGTAGTAATTAGTATTAACATAATAGAAGTAAGTGGGTCAATCAAGTATCCAAATTCTAAAGAAAAATCATTATTGACGGTCCAAGACCATAGATATTGATAGATCGAACTTCCATTTATTTGTTGAATAGACAGTTGAACTGAGAATACCATAGCTATACTTAAGAGTAAAACACTAGGAAAAGCCCATATGCGACGAAGATTTTTTGTTGCTGTCGGAATAAGAATAAGGCCAAATCCCATTGACATAATAACTGGAAGTGGGAGAAGAGGGATTACCCATGCATATTGATATGTATGTTCCATAAGAAAAGAAATTGCAATTTTTACTTCAATTTTTACTTCAATTTTTCTATAAAATTGTTTCCGATTCACCAAACCAATTCTTATCTCTTTCTGAAAGAATAAATAAAAAGAATAAGAAAAAATACTGAAATTCTTAATTTTTCCAAAATTTATCTCATTGAAATAATTAAAAATTAAGAATGGGTTTAGTTGGTTAAATTAAAAAAGTTAATAAAATAACTAGGTAACGAAGTTATTTTATTAACTAAATAAAGATATTTATAAAAATAAAAAAAAAAAAGTGGAATCATTTTACTTTCTATTCATAATTCATTTTTATATTTCTTTAAAACAAAGATGAAACAGCTCTCTTGTTCCATAATTAACTGATTGAGTGAATTCCAATGAAAACCTATGTTTATAAGAAATTATCGAATAGTCCTTACTTCATATAGAACTAAAATTCTAATGACTATAAATTACCTAAGTTTTAGAATGTCTTGTTTAAGAGACTCAGTATTTTTTGTTTTGATTGGAATTCCTTTCCTTTATGGAATACCATTCTGAACTTAATTAACTATTTTCATTTTCCCTTCTTTTTATCCCCCCGTCTTATCTTATATGGGGGATAGGCTTCCATACCATATATCTATATATGGAGTATACTTGATATATAAATAGATATAAATAGATTTAAATGAGAAACCCTTCTATATATTCTATATTATTAAAAAAAAAGTATAAAATATATAAAGAAAAAATGTTAAAAAATTCTTGTTGTCTTATCCGCATTAGACAAAATGAAGTAAAAAATAATTCAAAATTTAAGTATCTTTCAGTATCTAAGTATAAATACTAATAAAAAGAAGAAAGAAGGATTGATTTGCAGCAATAGATGTCTTTCACATACAACTAGAAAAAAGTAATTTCCTTTTTGAATGGCAGTTCCAAAAAAACGTACTTCAATGTCAAAAAAGCGTATTCGTAAAAATATTTGGAAGAAAAAGACTTATTTTTCCATAGTACAATCTTATTCTTTAGTAAAATCAAGATCATTTTCGAGCGGTAATGAGCATCCAAAACCAAAGGGTTTTTCTGGGCAACAAACAAATAATAAGATTTTGGAATAATATGAATTGACTTATCAAAAAAGAATTCCAATTATTTAATAATTTGGATTCTTCTTTGAATGTACTTTTATGTGTCGAATTACTCGGTACAATATTCTTAGAACAAAAAACCCCTCTTATCTTATATATACAAGAAAAAAAAAGTTTTGTTTGGTATACTGTGTGCTAAGTATTCTTTTCCTATCAATGAACTTTTCATAATTTTCCTAATAGAATCCTCATATTCTATTAGGAAAATTATGAAAAGTGGAGTATTCTTACAATAGGACTTACAACTTCCACCTATCTTCTCCAAAATCATAAGGTTAGTAAATCTTATTAATAAGAGCATAAAGACTTTCATTCTAGAAATTTTTAAAAAATCCAAAAAGCCTTTTCTATTTATCCATTTTATTTTAATTTCATCATTAAATAGAAACCCTTTTGGATTTTTTTCATTGTATTGAAAGAATTTTCAAAATGTAAAGGGGAAATTAATTAGAAAAAATTAGTTCTATAATTGCAAGTTAGAAAAAAGAAGTTCCAACTCTTTCAAGCAGTGTTTGTGTTTCTATTGGGCAAAGCAAGAGTTTATTGTAAAAAAAAAAAATGGAAACGATACTACCAAACGAAGTCTATTTTAATGAAAACTCTAATGTTCCTAAATTTTATGGACTTTCCCAATATCGACGATTCCCAAGATAATAGCTATTATTCTTTTAAGTTACCTATTATTTGAAGTTAGCCGCCATGGTGAAATTGGTAGACACGCTGCTCTTAGGAAGCAGTGCTCAAGCATCTCGGTTCGAATCCGAGTGGCGGCATTCTTGAAAAAGAATACAATAGATTAGAAATCAATTCGAAATTTACAATTTTGTAATGGGACCTTCCCCTTATGCTATTTGCAACTTTAGAACATATACTAACTCATATCTCTTTCTCAACGATTTCAATTGTGATTACGATTCATTTTATAACCTTATTAGTTCGTGAACTTGGAGGATTACGCGATTCGTCAGAAAAAGGAATGATAGTTACTTTTTTCTCTATAACAGGATTCTTAGTTTCTCGTTGGGCTTCCTCGGGACATTTTCCATTAAGTAATTTATATGAGTCATTGATCTTCCTTTCATGGGCCCTGTATATTCTTCATACCATTCCTAAAATACAGAACTCTAAAAATGATTTAAGCACAATAACTACGCCAAGTACTATTTTAACGCAAGGCTTTGCCACATCGGGTCTTTTAACTGAAATGCATCAATCCACGATACTAGTACCTGCTCTACAATCTCAGTGGTTAATGATGCATGTCAGTATGATGTTATTAAGCTATGCAACTCTTTTGTGCGGATCCTTATTATCTGCCGCTATTCTAATCATTAGATTTCGAAATAATTTCCATTTCTTTTCTAAAAAGAAAAAAAATGTTTTAAATAAAACATTTTTCTTTAGTGATATTAAATATTTTTATGCAAAAAGAAGTGCTTTAAAAAGAACCTCTGTCCCTTCATTTCCAAATTATTACAAATATCAATTAACGGAGCGTTTGGATTCTTGGAGTTATCGTGTCATTAGCCTAGGATTTACCCTTTTAACCGTAGGTATTCTTTGTGGAGCAGTATGGGCTAATGAGGCCTGGGGATCCTATTGGAATTGGGATCCTAAGGAAACTTGGGCATTTATTACTTGGACCATATTCGCAATTTATTTACATAGTAGAACAAATCCAAATTGGAAGGGTACGAATTCTGCACTTATAGCTTTGATAGGATTTCTTATAATTTGGATTTGTTATTTTGGTATAAATCTATTAGGAATAGGCTTACATAGTTATGGTTCGTTTACATTAACACCTAAATGATTACATAAAATAAAACCTTCATGAAATGAAGGTTTTTACTTTTATGTTTTATTTGAGAACCCCTTGAACGCCTTATCAAAGGGTTCTCAAAAATTCGAGATAGATCTAATTATACTTTTTTACTTATTTCTGCATTATATACTTTTTTACTTATTTCTGCATTAATAGAGCAGACGAGTAAAAAAAAGCAAACCTATTTAGGATAATAATTGGATAAGAGAGCCTCTACCCTGTCAACGGATAGGGAGAGAACAAAATCTGGATAAATACCAATTCCTATTACTGGTAAAAAGATACAGATTAAAATAAAGAGTTCTCGTGGTCCAGAATCCACAAAATTTGCGTTTGGAACATTAAATAGCTTGTATCCATAGAACATCTGGCGTAACATAGATAATAAATAAATAGGAGTTAATATCATTCCAATTGCCATTACAAAAGTAATTAGTGTTTTTGGCATTAACAGAAATTTTGGACTAGTAATTAGTCCAAAAAATACTACTAATTCTGCGACAAAACCACTCATTCCTGGTAAGGCAAGAGAAGCCATTGAAAAGCTACTAAACATGGTAAAAATTTTAGGCATTGGGATAGATATTCCCCCCAGTTCTTCGAGATAAACAAGACGCATTCTATCAGAAGCGGTTCCTGCCAAGAAAAAAAGTGTAGCACCAATAAATCCATGGGATAATATTTGTAAAATAGCTCCATTGAGTCCAATGTTGGTTATGGAACCAATTCCTATAATTATGAAACCCATGTGAGATACAGAGGAATAAGCTATTCTTTTTTTGAAATTTCGTTGACCAAGAGAAGTTGAAGCTGCATAGATTATTTGGATCGCTCCTATTATTACTAACCAGGGCGAAAATAGATAATGAGCATGAGGTAACAATTCCATGTTGATCCGAATCAATCCATATGCTCCCATCTTTAATAATATTCCCGCTAAAAGCATACATGTACTATAATGTGCTTCCCCATGGGTATCTGGTAACCACGTATGTAGGGGTATAATCGGCAATTTGACAGCATAAGCAATAAGGAAGCCAAAATATAAAAGTATTTCCAAGGTTGCAGGGTATGATTGATTAATTAATCTTTCCAAATCTAATCCTGGTTCGTTGGAACCATATAAGCCCATACCCAGAACTCCGATTAAGAAAAAAATGGAACCGCCTGCAGTATACAAAATAAACTTTGTAGCTGAATATAGACGCCTCTTCCCCCCCCACATGGATAAAAGTAAGTAAACAGGAATTAATTCTAACTCCCACATGATAAAAAAAAGTAAAAGGTCTCGCGAAGAAAATAATCCTATTTGACCACTATACATTGCGAGCATCAGGAAATAGAATAATCGCGAATTCCGTGTAATTGGCCAAGCTGCTAAAGTAGCTAAAGTAGTGATAAATCCTGTCAATAAAATAGATCCTAATGAAAGTCCATCGATTCCCAATCTCCAGTGGAAATCGAAGACATCTATCCATTTATAATCCTCCTTTAATTGGATTAAGGGATCCTCCAGTTGGAAATGATAACAGAACGCATAAGTCATTAGAAGGAATTCTAATAAACAAATAGATATAGTATACCACCTAACGACTTTGTTTCCCTTATGAGGTAAAAAGAAAATTAATGAACCTGCAAATATCGGCAAAACAACAAGTATTGTTAACCAAGGAAAATAACTCATGATAAAGTGATAAAGACAAGATACGTTTTGACCAGAAAAGCCCGTGCTCGATTATTTCGAGCACAGGCTTCTTCGGTAAAGAGGAATCAGACGATTCGAGTGAAGTTTTTTGTAACGTATCAATAAGATAGAGCCATGCTACGTGTTGTTTCAGGCCCTAAATAAACGCGGACACTTAAAAAATCTGTCGGGCAGGCAGATTCACATCTCTTACAACCCACACAATCTTCGGTTCTCGGCGCGGAAGCAATTTGCTTGGCTTTACATCCATCCCAGGGTATCATTTCTAATACATCTGTTGGACAAGCTCGTACACATTGAGTGCATCCTATACATGTATCGTAAATTTTTACGGAATGTGACATTGGATCTATAAATTTTTCTTTTCAACATAAAATTTTTCGATCTGGTAAAAATGAAATTAGTACTATAATGAGTCATATGTATTGTAGACACCAGACGAAGCAATGGTTTATCCAAACTTCAAAAAAAAAAATCTATTTTTTAATCTGTTTGTGAGAAAGCGTGAAGAGAGCCAAGAGACTTTAATTTTGGATTTCAACAATAAATAAGAAATAAGAAAGAATTTTACGAATTGTACAGACGAATTCGAATTAGCCAATAAATTGGCTATCGTCTTTTCAATATAAATTATTGCAATATTCAAATTGCAATATCAATGAATTACAAATACAAAAATTCATTTAAGTGAAAAAGAATACTATGCAATAATCTACTAAAAAAAATGGATATTCTCAAATAATACTAAGAAAATAGTATTGATTTCTATTTATTTTAATATGTGCGCCTTTGTTTAGAGGATTCTATGTCTAATTATTCAAAAGTCTAATTATTCAATAAATTAGATTGATTGATACGAGTGGATTTCCTATTACGATGGATGGAAGAAAGAATGGATAGTCCAATAGCGGCTTCAGCAGCTGCAAGGGCTATAACAAAAATTGCGAAAATATCTCCTTTTAATTGGCGACTATCAAATAGATCAGAAAATGTTACGAGATTTAGATTAATTGAATTCAGTATAAGTTCAAGACATATTAGAGCTCTAACCATGTTTCGGCTTGTGATCAATCCATAGATACCAATCGAAAATAAATAGACACTCAAAAAAAGTACATGCTCAAACATCATTAACTAACTCCTTATCAATCTCGATTCATTTCAATATGAGGGCAAGAATTGAACCGATTCAATTAATTACAATAGAACAATTACACAACAAAAGAAAAAAAAAAAAAAAAAAAAGGAGGTATTTGTTGGCAGTAGATGGATTTTACTAAATCAAAATTGTGATTCTTTAGTTATTTATTTTAGATTTGCAATTCTTATAATTTGTACTTTTTCTAAGTTTTCTTATTGCCGAGCCATAGTAATTGCACCTATTAAAGAAACTAGAAGAATTATGGAAATGAGTTCAAACGGAAGATAAAAATCGGTTGCTAAATGAATTCCAATTTGTTGAACATTATTTATGAGACCCTGTTCTACTATTTGGTTTGATCTTGTAGTCCAAAGAATTCCATACCACGACGTATCTGGGATAGTAGTCATTAGTGAAAAAACAATAGTTATACAAACGAGTGAAGTGAACCCATCTCCAATAGTCCAATAATTCTTATCTTTAGACCATTCTGAGCCATTTACGAACATTACAGCGAATATGATCAAGACATTTATGGCTCCCACATAAATAAGAAGTTGTGCGACAGCTACAAAGTAGGAATTTAATAAAAAATAGAATAAGGATATACAAACAAGAACTAATCCCAGCGAAAAGGCAGAATAAATGGGGTTGGTAAGTAATACTACTCCTAGACCCCCTAGTAGAAGAACAAATCCCCCAAATAGCATAAGAATCTCATGTATTGGTCCAGGTAAATCCATTATGGATAAAAAGAAATTAATAGTATAAAATTTTTCATGAACTGACTAAAACTAAAGGATTCAAGGAAGGAAAAAAGGATTAGGGTATTTTTTTGTGTATAAACTTATAGTTATAAATTATATTATATCACGAAAATCTAGTCTGATTTAAAATAAGAAATAATTTCCAATAAGCAGTAGTTTTTCGTTTTTCTTTATAGTTTAATTTTAAAGTTTAATAAAGAATTATTAGATTTTTATAACAGAAAGACAAAATCAAAGTTTAGTAATCAGTAATCGTTCTTGAATTCGAAGATTTTTCTTTGTTTATTTTACTTTCAGACGAATTCCTAATTGTTTGAATTGTGTAATCTCCCATTATGGAGATTGGTAACCGACTTAAAGCAATTTGATTGTAATTCAATTCATGACGATCATAGGTAGAAAGTTCATATTCTTCAGTCATTGATAAACAGCTTGTTGGACAGTACTCAACACAATTGCCACAAAATATACAAACTCCGAAATCAATACTATAATTAAGCAATTGTTTTCTTTTAATATCCTTTTCAAATCTCCAATCCACAACGGGTAAATCTATCGGACATACGCGAACACATACTTCACAAGCAATACATTTATCAAATTCAAAGTGGATTCGCCCTCGGAAACGCTCTGGTGTAATTGATTTTTCATAAGGGTAGTGAATCGTTATAGGTAAACGATTTGTGTGGGATAAGGTAGTTATGAAACTTTGACCTATGTACCTTGTAGCACGTATTGTTTGTTGACCATAACTCATGAACCCAGTTACCATAGGGAACATATTCATTCTAAATATCTATGAAAAAGATATGTTTCTTTCTCTTGTTTGAGAGAGCTTTTGTGTTGAAAATATTCTTACTATTATTGTATTATCTTATTTATAGTGAAACAAGTTGAGAAGAGGTTGTTAATAAGAGATTGCCCAGGGAAATAGGTAAAAGAAATTTCCATCCAAGATTTAATAACTGATCCATTCTCATCCTCGGTAAAGTCCATCTTATTGTGATAGAAATGAAGAGAAATAAATAAGCTTTAGTTAATGTAATAAATATACCCATTGTCATTTCCAAAATTCCAACTGCTTTATTCATTTGGAAAAAATCAAAAAAGGATATATAGGGAATAGATAAATTCCACCCGCCCAAGTAGAGAACTGTTACAAATAAAGAAGAAACTAATAAATTTAGGTAAGAAACAAGATAAAATAAACCATATTTGATACCGGAATATTCAGTTTGGTAACCTGCTACTAATTCTTCCTCCGCTTCTGGTAAATCAAAGGGTAATCTTTCACATTCTGCCAAAGAAGAAATTAAAAAAACCAGAAAACCTATAGGCTGACGCCAAATATTCCATCCAAAAAAACCGTATTTTGACTGTGCTTCAACTATATCAACTGTACTTGAACTGTTAGATAATCATAGTCGGTGATAACATCACAGTTCCCACCGCTATTTCAAAACCGTACATGAAACCTTAGCTTCATACGGCTTCTCTATGATCAGAAAAAGGAAAGGACTGTTTTGTTCCTAGCCCCGGGGGCGTAGATAGAATTAGATAAAATAAAATAGATTTGAAAGTCCTAAATTAGACCAAAGGAATTCCGTCTGCTAGAATAAGAAAAAGCGCTTCCGAATTGATCTCATCCTTTATAATATAATGAAAATTTTTCTTTGTTCAGTAATAACTTAATCTTGGAATAAAACACTTGTTACTTGTTATAGGAATTCAATTAATAAATGGAAAGAGTTGGGTATTAGTTCATGAGCAATTCTGCATGAATATGGATAGAGGAAGGAAATAATGAAAATTTTTTCTAGTGCACTCCATATCTTTTTTACTATTCTTCTTTCCCCAGGGAGGGGGTATTTAAAAAGAAAAAATGGATAAAGGGTTAATTCGTTCTTGATAGCCATTTCCTTAACAAGTGAATGGGAACATACTCTGGATCGGAATCCGAAGAAAGTACTACTTGATAATTTCTACAAATTGCAAGTCCTTATTATGATTCCTTTTATGGGCAAAAATCTCTAATGTTTTAGATTTTCCATTACTAATCCTTTATGTACTTTAGTGTTCCTAACCCTTCACTAACTTTTGGTGGATTCTTCTTATGGATTATTAAGTTATAGTAATAACTAGGAGTATTCTAGTAATGGAATTCCATATCGTGAATCCTTTATTCTTGGCCGCTTCAAGATATGATGACTAATTAAAAAATATCAACCTTGGGATAAAGAGTTTACACTGCTTATGTTTACTTCCACTTTTTTCTTGTACGTAGGAAATGAGATTTTTTCTTTTTACTACAAATTTATAAGCTGTTTTGTTTCACTCATATAGCTATCTAGTTTAACTTACCAACCCAAATACTAAATAAGAAAAGGAATATAAATAGTTAATGGATTTTATAGGAAAAAGATCTATTTTAACGAATCACACGTAGAGATATTGCTAGCACACAAAAAGTTAATGGTATTTCATAACTAATGGATTGAGCAGCAGCTCGTAGACCGCCTGAAAAAGAATATTTATTATTTGAGCTATATCCTGCCATAAGAAGACCAATAGGAGCTATACTTGAAATGGCAATCCATAAAAAAACACCAATACTAAGATCGGCTAAAACAAAATGATATCCCAAAGGGATAACTAAAAAACTTAATAAAACTGATATGACTGCTATAGAGGGTCCAATGCTAAATAAAGAAATATCTCCTCGGGATGGCAGAATATCTTCTTTAAAAAGTAGCTTAGTCCCATCTGCTATAGCTTGAAGCAGGCCCAGGGGGCCAGCATATTCAGGACCAATACGTTGTTGTATCGACGCAGATATTTCTCTTTCTAACCACACAATTACGAGTACCTCTATTGTTATTCCCAAAAGGAGGGTCAAAATGGGTAGAATCGATATCAGTCCATAGACTTCTTTTAATAATTCCAATTTCGAAAAAGAATTGATAGTTTCTACCTCTACCCTATCTATTATCATTTCAACGATCAACTTCCCCCATAATGATATCTATACTACCTAATATCGTCATGATATCAGCCAATTTCATTTTTTTAACTAGCTGAGGAAGAATTTGCAAATTAATAAACCCGGGTGGACGGATTTTCCATCTCCAGGGGAAAAGGCTATCATCTCCTACTAGATAAATCCCTAATTCACCTTTTGGGGCTTCTACTCTTACATAAAGCTCTTGTCTTGACAATTCAAAATTGGGCGAAGGTTTTTTACCAAGAAATTTATACTCAAAATCATTCCATTCAGAATTATTTTCTTTCTTAAAGCGTCGGACTTCTAAATTTTCATAAGGTCCTCCAGGAATTTTTTCTACAGCTTGTTGAATTATTTTGATGGATTCCCTCATTTCACCAATTCGTACTAAATAGCGAGCTAACGAATCCCCTTCTTTTTGCCATTGGACTTTCCAATCAAATTGGTTGTAAGACTCATAAGGATCTACTTTACGAAGATCCCATTGTATTCCAGAAGCTCGTAACATCGGTCCCGATAAGCCCCAATTTACTGCTTCTTCTCCGCTAATAAAACCTACTCCTTCAACTCGCTCTAAAAAAATTGGATTCTGTGTAATAAGTTGTTGATATTCAACAACTCCGCGTAAAAAATAATCACAGAAATCTAAACATTTATCGATCCATCCATAAGGTAGATCGGCGGCTACTCCTCCGATGCGAAAGTAATTGTGCATCATTCGCATACCTGTAGCAGCTTCAAATAGATCATATATTAATTCTCTCTCTCTAAAAATATAGAAAAAAGGAGTCTGTGCGCCGAGATCCGCCATAAAAGGTCCAAGCCATAGCAAGTGAGAAGCTATCCGGCTTAATTCTAACATAATTACCCTAATATAGCTGGCTCTTTGTGGTATTTGAATATTCTCCAAGAATTCTGGTGCATTTACTGTTATTGCTTCTGTAAACATAGTAGCTAAATAATCCCACCTTGTTACATAAGGTAAGTATTGTATAATAGTTCGGTTTTCCGCGATTTTTTCCATTCCTCTGTGTAAATACCCTAATATGGGTTCACAATCAATAACATCCTCACCATCGAGAGTAACGATCAGTCGAAGAACACCATGCATTGATGGGTGTTGAGGGCCCATATTGACTATCATGAGATCTTTTCTTGTAAGCGGTAGACTCATATCCTTTCTTCCTTAATTCATTATTCCATGAAAATGGATTATTCCATGAATTCCTCAAAGCGAGGCTCATCAAAATGAAAAATCTAAGACTACTATAAGACTACTAAAAAAATAATAAAACAAGAAAAAAATTTGAACGATTAAATTACTGCTCCCGAATATTCAACTGACCGATTAATTTCTTATAACGTACTCTATTTTTCTTTGCCAAATAAGCCAGCAAACGTCGACGTTTTCCCAAAAGTCTTCGTAGACCTCTTTCCGATGAAAAATCTTTTTTGTGTAATTCCAAATGTGAAGCAAGTCTCCGTATCTTATTGGTGAAACTGAATACTTGAAATTCAACAGAACCCCTGTTTTCTTCTTTTTCTTCTTTAACCATAAATCCAAAAATTTTTCTACCTCCTTTCTTTTTCATGTATTTTTCTGATCAGGAAAAATACAAAATTATGTCAGTTATTTTGAAGTTATTCTAATCTCGTACACACACAAATTTGCAATTATTCATCTACTACTGGAATTTGGATTTATTTTATCGATGCAAATTGGATTTGGATAGAAGGGTACATTCTTTCTAATATTTTAGATAGAAGAAATGTTTCTTCTATCTAAAATATTAGAAAGAATTTTGCTGATTTATTTATTGCTATATGCAATTTATGGAATTGATACACCATTTAATTGATATCATTTAGCAAAATGAAACACAGCATATGCATCCATCTTTTGGCTCGAGAATTTCACGGGATAGAGATATGGTATAAGAAATAGACTATTAAGTAACTCTAAATGAATTGTGGATACATCTGTATCCTTAACATACTGAAACGATTGTCATTATTCGTATCAAACCAATAGCGATTCATACAAGCTAAATCTTCTAATCAATGGTGGGCCAATAATGAATTTTTTTGCATATGTATTAAGACGCTTGGCCTGATTTCGAAATTGTCCAGAGTTTTATATGTTGTTTTCATTGCAAAATGATGGGTCTCCTTCCATAACTTTCCAATTACGAGTACGAGAATTGAAAGACATGAAAATTCTCAATTCTCTACGGCGTCTAGTAGATAGAAACAAGAAAATCAGAAGAATCTTTCTCTCTATTCACTATCATTCCGCGTCTTCGACTTCTATTAGTTTCTTTTCTTCTTTAAT
>NW_028259461.1:2695748-2698248 GCF_056163025.1 Triticum urartu | reverse complement strand
TGAAAATTGGTTATTTACGATGTACGATGATCCCTGTTAAGCATCCATGGCTGAATGGTTAAAGCGCCCAACTCATAATTGGTAAATTTGCGGGTTCAATTCCTGCTGGATGCACACGAACGGGAACATTCCATAAGTCTATTGGAACTGGCTCTCTATCCATGGAATCTCATCCATCATCCATACATAACGAATTGGTATGGTATATTCATACCATAACATAAGAACAATAAGAACTCGAATTCTTATCGATACTGGAACTCAGAGCATAGGAGGGAAAGTCGATTTATGGATGGAATCAAATACGCAGTATTTACAGAAAAAAGTCTTCGTTTATTGGGAAAGAATCAATATACTTTTAATGTCGAATCGGGATTCACTAAGACAGAAATAAAGCATTGGGTCGAACTCTTCTTTGGTGTTAAGGTGGTAGCTGTGAATAGCCATCGACTACCTGGAAAAGGTAGAAGAATAGGACCTATTCTGGGCCATACAATGCATTACAGACGTATGATCATTACCCTTCAACCGGGTTATTCTATTCCACTTCTAGATAGAGAAAAAAACTAAAGGAGAATACTTAATAATACGGCGAAACATTTATACAAAACACCTATCCCGAGCACACGCAAGGGAACCGTAGACAGGCAAGTGAAATCCAATCCACGAAATAATTTGATCCATGGACGGCACCGTTGTGGTAAAGGTCGTAATTCCAGAGGAATCATTACCGCAAGGCATAGAGGGGGAGGTCATAAGCGCCTATACCGTAAAATAGATTTTCGACGGAATCAAAAAGACATATCTGGTAGAATCGTAACCATAGAATACGACCCTAATCGAAATGCATACATTTGTCTCATACACTATGGGGATGGTGAGAAGAGATATATTTTACATCCCAGAGGGGCTATAATTGGAGATACTATTGTTTCTGGTACAAAAGTTCCTATATCAATGGGAAATGCCCTACCTTTGAGTGCGGTTTGAACTATTGATTTACGTAATTGGAAGTAACCAATTAGGTTTACGACGAAACCTAGAAATCGATCACTGATCCAATTTGACTACCTCTACGGGATAGACCTCAACAGAAAACTGTTGAGTAACGGCAGCAAGTGATTGAGTTCAGTAGTTCCTCATAGAAAATTATTGGCTCTAGAGATATGGTAATATGGAGAAGACAAAATTGTTTGAAGCACGCACAGAACCGGAAGCGCCCCTTGTTTCAAAGAGAGGAGGACGGGTTATTCACATTTAATTTGATGGTCAGAGGCAAATTGAAAGCTAAGCAGTGGTAATTAAGACCCCCGGGGGAAAATAGGGATGTCTCCTACGTTACCCATAATATGTGGAAGTATCGACGTAATTTCATAGAGTCATTCGATCTGAATGCTACATGAAGAACATAAGCCAGATGACGGAACGCAGAGACCTAGGATGTAGAAGATCATAACATGAGCGATTCGGCAGATTTGGATTCCTTTCCTATATATCCACTCATGTGGTACTTCATCATATGATTCATATAAGATCCATCTGTCTAGAGATCGTCATATACATCTAGAAAGCCGTATGCTTTGGAAGAAGCTTGTACAGTTTGGGAAGGGGTTTTTTGAGAGAAAAGAAGAATCTACTTCAACCGATATGCCCTTAGGCACGGCCATGCATAACATAGAAATCACACGTGGAAGGGGTGGGCAATTAGCTAGAGCAGCAGGTGCTGTAGCGAAACTCATTGCAAAAGAGGGTAAATCGGCCACTTTAAGATTACCATCTGGGGAGGTCCGTTTAGTATCCCAAAACTGCTTAGCAACAGTCGGACAAGTGGGTAATGTTGGGGTGAACCAAAAAAGTTTGGGTAGAGCCGGATCTAAGTGTTGGCTAGGTAAACGCCCCGTAGTAAGAGGGGTAGTTATGAACCCTGTGGACCACCCCCATGGGGGCGGTGAAGGGAAAGCTCCCATTGGTAGAAAAAAACCCACAACCCCTTGGGGTTATCCTGCGCTTGGAAGAAGAACTAGGAAAAGGAAAAAATATAGCGATAGTTTTATTCTTCGTCGCCGTAAGTAAATACGTAACTAGGAATATGGAAAATTGCATTTTTGGAATTTGCAATAATGCGATGGGCGAACGACGGGAATTGAACCCGCGCATGGTGGATTCACAATCCACTGCCTTGATCCACTTGGCTACATCCGCCCCTTATCCAGCTAAAGGATTTTTTTCTTTTTTCCATTGATCATTATTCTATTTATTCTGACCTCCGTACTTCGATCGAGATATTGGACATAGAATGCCACTCTTTAAAAAGGAAAAAAGGAGTAATCAGCTGTGACACGAAAAAAAACGAATCCTTTTGTAGCTCATCATTTATTGGCAAAGATAGAAAAGGTCAATATGAAGGAGGAGAAAGAAACAATAGTAACGTGGTCCCGGGCATCTAGCATTCTACCCACAATGGTTGGCCATACAATCGCGATTCATAATGGAAAGGAAC
>NW_028259461.1:2609559-2695248 GCF_056163025.1 Triticum urartu | reverse complement strand
TCTACCCACAATGGTTGGCCATACAATCGCGATTCATAATGGAAAGGAACATATACCTATTTACATAACAAATCCTATGGTAGGTCGCAAATTGGGGGAATTCGTGCCTACTCGGCATTTCACGAGTTATGAAAATGCAAGAAAGGATACTAAATCTCGTCGTTAACTGAATTCTGAATAGAAAGATTAAGAAGAAAAAAAGATTCAAAATAAAGTAAAGGTAGGCGGGGAATAACCTTATTTATGACAAGTTTCAAACTAGTAAAGTATATCCCTAGGATAAAGAAGAAGAAAAGTGGGCTAAGGAAACTCGCAAGGAAAGTTCCAACCGATCGTCTACTTAAGTTCGAGAGAGTTTTCAAAGCACAAAAACGTATCCCTATGTCTGTTTTCAAAGCACAAAGAGTTCTTGACGAGATTCGCTGGCGTTACTACGAGGAAACTGTTATGATACTGAACCTCATGCCCTATCGAGCATCTTATCCCATCTTAAAGTTGGTTTATTCGGCAGCCGCAAATGCTACTCATTATAGGGATTTCGACAAAGCGAATTTATTTATTACTAAAGCCGAAGTCAGTAGGAGTACTATTATGAAGAAATTCAGACCTCGAGCTCGAGGACGTAGTTTCCCCATAAAAAAAAGCATGTGTCATATAACAATTGTACTAAATATAGTAAAGAAATCTAAATAACCTTTAGATCCATCTAAGATTTCGATTCCCAGTAAAAAAAATATAGAATAGAAAAATATGGGACAAAAAATAAATCCACTCGGTTTCAGACTTGGTACAACCCAAAAACACCATTCCTTTTGGTTCGCACAACCAAAAAATTATTCTGAAGGTCTACAGGAAGATAAAAAAATAAGGGATTGTATCAAGAACTATATACAAAAGAATAGGAAAAAGGGCTCGAATAGAAAAATAGAATCAGACTCAAGTTCCGAAGTAATTACACATAATAGAAAAATGGACTCAGGTTCAAGTTCCGAAGTAATTACACATATAGAAATCCAAAAAGAAATCGATACGATCCACGTCATAATCCATATTGGATTCCCAAATTTATTAAAGAAAAAAGGAGCAATCGAAGAATTAGAGAAAGATCTACAAAAGGAAATTAACTCTGTAAACCAGAGATTTAATATTTCTATCGAAAAAGTTAAAGAACCTTATAGACAGCCTAACATTCTTGCAGAATATATAGCTTTCCAATTAAAAAATAGAGTTTCATTCCGAAAGGCAATGAAAAAAGCCATTGAATTAACTAAAAAAGCAGATATAAGGGGAGTAAAAGTAAAAATTGCGGGTCGTCTCGGAGGAAAAGAAATTGCACGCGCCGAATCTATTAAAAAGGGTAGACTTCCCCTCCAAACAATTCGCGCTAAAATTGATTATTGCTGCTATCCAATTCGGACTATCTATGGAGTATTAGGTGTAAAAATTTGGATATTCGTAGACGAAGAATAAGTAATCTTGTCTTCGGATTCTGTCCATTGATAGAATAAAAAATGACAAGAGACTTTTTTCCTGAAATCCCTGCAAAAGAAGAAATTATACCTCTTTCTATAAGATTTAATGAAAATTGATAAATCATTTAATATAATTGCTATGCTTAGTGTGTGACTCGTTATTTTTTTCTTTTTTTTAAGAAAAAAACTTAGTAATTATAGAAAATTAACTAATAACCAACCTATTGCTTCGTATTGTCGAGATCCTAACTAAGAAACAGTCACTATATGAATAAATACCTCTATCATAACATAAATGAGTAGATGTGTCATATAGTTGTAGCAACTGCAATTTTTTCTCTAAAAAAGAAAAGGGATTCTAGGTTGTGAAGCAAAACTAAAGGGATGTGGATAAAGGGAGGGATGATAGAAAGAAGGAAGAGGAAATAAATAAGATATAGGATTCCACTATGTATGGTCTATGAATTACATCATAAAAGGCAATGTGATAAAGCATCAATATAATAAAAATAATAGAGAATTAAAAATTGTAACTTGAAACAAGAACTACAAATTTAAAGCAATAATAAAGAGCCGCCCGGGTTAATAAAACTGAGAAAATTAACTCGGAAAGAAATTTTTTGGAAGCTCCGTTGCGGGATTCAGACCTAACCATTCAAGGAGAAGCAGTGGGAACGACAGAACCTATGATTCCATAGGATTTTATTGAAAAGAATCCTAACACTTCATTGGGTGGGATGGCGGAACAAACCAAAAAAATTGTCTTATTTGGTAAGTTTATAAATTAACAAATAAGACAGGAAAGAGTAAATATTCGCCCGCGAAATTCTTATTGAATTAGAATACTTTACCGCGATTCAATAAGAGTAAAAATAAGGATTTTTTTAAGAAGGATTACATTATCTATAAATATAGAATTTAGATAAATATACACACACATCTGGATATATTCTAGATCTTCTTTTTTGACTATATATTATATTTTTCTGTTTTAACAAATTCAATATAAAAAAAACCGAACTTTTTCTATTATCTATTAATGTGTATCTATCCGTACCGTAATATTTTGGAATATTATGAATTAGAGAAATTTACATGCTTTCTGATTCCATTCGCGAGGAGCTGGATGAGAAGAAACTCTCATGTCCAGTTTTGCAGTAGAGATGGAACTAAGAAAGAGAACCATCGACTATAACCCCAAAAGAACCAGATTTCGCAAACAACATAGAGGAAGAATGAAAGGAAAATCCTGCCGAGGCAATCGTATTTGTTTTGGTAGATATGCTCTTCAAGCACTTGAACCCGCTTGGATCACGGCGAGACAGATAGAAGCAGGACGAAGAGCAATAACACGATATGCACGTCGTGGTGGAAAAATATGGGTACGTATATTTCCCGACAAACCGGTTACACTAAGACCCACGGAAACACGTATGGGCTCGGGAAAGGGGTCCCCCGAATATTGGGTATCCGTTGTTAAACCTGGTCGTATACTTTATGAAATGGGGGGAGTATCTGAAACTGTAGCTAGAGCAGCTATCTCCATAGCTGCCAGTAAAATGCCCATACGAAGTCAATTTATTCGATTAGAGATATAGAACCCTAAAAGGGGTATGGAAGATAAAAAAAAATGCTCGGTTTTTCTTTCTGGAAAGACAATATTTCTTTCATCCTTTTGCATTGAAATAACAAATTGAAATCAAAATAATATGATTCAACCTCAGACCCTTTTAAATGTAGCAGATAATAGTGGAGCTCGAAAATTGATGTGTATTCGAGTCATAGGAGCTGCTGGTAATCAGCGATATGCTCGTATTGGTGATGTTATTGTTGCTGTAATCAAAGACGCATTGCCCCAAATGCCTCTAGAAAGATCCGAAGTAATTCGAGCTGTAATTGTACGTACATGTAAAGAGTTCAAATGCGAAGACGGTATAATAATCCGCTATGATGACAATGCTGCGGTTATAATTGATCAAAAAGGCAATCCAAAAGGAACTCGAGTTTTTGGCGCGATTGCCGAGGAATTGAGAGAATTGAATTTTACCAAAATAGTTTCATTAGCTCCTGAAGTATTATAAATACTAGTAGGCGAAATTGAGACCAAAGAATTAATTTAGTAGATTGTGTTTTACGTATATGTTTTAAAATCCAAAATGAAAAAAAAAAAAAGAAAACATGTTGATTATAGAAAAATTAGGAGGAACCTAGAATTAGAGTCTTATGGGCAAGGACACTATTGCTGATTTACTAACCTCTATAAGAAATGCGGACATGAATAAAAAAGGAACAGTTCGAGTAGTATCTACAAATATTACCGAAAACATTGTTAAAATACTTCTACGAGAGGGTTTTATTGAAAGTGTTCGGAAACATCAGGAACGTAACAGATATTTCTTGGTTTCAACTTTGCGACATCAAAAGAGAAAGACTATAAAAGGAATATATAGAACAAGAACCTTTTTAAAGCGTATCAGCCGACCCGGCTTACGAATTTATACCAACTATCAAGGAATTCCTAAAGTTTTGGGTGGAATGGGAATTGCTATTCTTTCTACTTCTCGAGGAATAATGACAGATCGAGAAGCTCGACTAAACAGAATTGGGGGAGAAGTCTTATGTTATATATGGTAATCGCCCCGCCTATAGTGCTCGAATTCTATCTCGCCCTTCCTATTTTTAAAATAAAAATAGAAAAATAGGAGAAAAAAAATATGACAGAAAAAAAAAATAGGAGAGAAAAAAAAAACCCGAGAGAAGCAAAAGTAACTTTCGAAGGTTTAGTTACGGAAGCCCTACCCAATGGAATGTTCCGCGTTCGGCTAGAGAATGACACCATCATCCTAGGCTATATTTCAGGAAAGATACGGTCTAGTTCTATACGAATACTGATGGGGGATAGGGTCAAAATTGAAGTAAGTCGTTATGATTCAAGCAAGGGACGTATAATTTATAGACTTCCCCATAAGGATTCGAAGCGTATCGAAGACTCGAAGGATAGCGAAGATTTGAAGGATAGCGAAGATTTGAAGGATACCAAAGATTCAAAGGATTAGGTTTTTCTTTTTTTTTCTAGGGTAATAAATTCTAAGTTCTAAAATTCAAGCGAAGAGACTTATTTTTTCCAAAAGATTAGATTCATAGTTTAAAAAAGGATACGGAAATATGAAAATAAGAGCTTCCGTTCGTAAAATTTGTACAAAATGTCGACTGATTCGTAGGCGTGGACGAATTAGAGTCATTTGCTCTAATCCGAAGCATAAACAAAGACAGGGGTAATCTTTCGAAAAAGAACTTTACTTTCTAAAAAGTAAAAAAAAGTACCCGCGGAAATGTTCCAATTCCAAATAAAATAATTTCATTTAAAATAATTAAAGTAAAGGGTTTATTTTACCCTGAAACGGATATCTTTGTATCTTTTTTTCTTTTTTTTATTTCTAACTCATATTTATGAGATAATAAAATATGGCAAAAGCTATACCAAAAATTGGTTCACGTAAGAAAGTGCGTATTGGTTTACGTAGGAATGCACGTTTTAGTTTACGGAAGAGTGCACGTAGAATAACAAAAGGGGTTATTCATGTTCAAGCTAGTTTCAACAATACCATTATAACTGTTACAGACCCACAAGGTCGGGTGGTTTTTTGGTCCTCGGCCGGTACTTGTGGATTCAAAAGCTCAAGAAAAGCATCACCCTATGCTGGTCAAAGAACAGCAGTAGATGCTATTCGTACAGTAGGTTTGCAACGAGCAGAAGTTATGGTAAAGGGCGCTGGTAGTGGAAGAGATGCCGCATTACGAGCCATTGCTAAAAGTGGTGTGCGATTAAGTTGTATACGCGATGTAACACCTATGCCGCATAATGGATGTCGACCGCCTAAAAAAAGACGTCTGTAAAAGAATTAACCCGCTTTCAACTTTCATTTCAAGAGAAATAAACGATTCAATGATAAAATAATAATACTAGTCTATTATGGTTCGAGAGGAGGTAGCAGGATCCACTCAAACACTACAGTGGAAGTGTGTTGAATCAAGAGTAGATAGTAAGCGCCTTTATTATGGTCGTTTCATTCTGTCCCCGCTTAGAAAAGGTCAAGCGGACACCGTCGGTATTGCCTTGCGAAGAGCTTTACTTGGAGAAATAGAAGGAACATGTATCACACGTGCAAAATTTGGGAGCGTGCCGCACGAGTATTCTACAATAGCAGGTATTGAAGAATCCGTACAAGAAATTTTACTAAATTTGAAAGAAATTGTATTGAGAAGTAATCTCTATGGAGTTAGAGACGCATCCATTTGCGTCAAAGGTCCTAGATACATAACTGCTCAAGATATCATCTTACCGCCTTCCGTAGAAATCGTTGATACGGCACAACCTATAGCTAACTTGACAGAGCCCATTGATTTCTGTATTGATTTACAGATCAAGAGAGATCGTGGATATCAGACAGAACTCAGAAAGAACTATCAAGATGGAAGTTATCCTATAGATGCTGTATCCATGCCTGTTCGAAATGTGAATTATAGTATTTTTTCTTGTGGGAATGGAAATGAAAAACACGAGATACTTTTTCTAGAAATATGGACTAATGGAAGTTTAACCCCTAAGGAAGCACTTTATGAGGCTTCTCGTAATTTGATTGATTTATTTCTTCCTTTTCTACACGCGGAGGAAGAGGGCGCTAGTTTCGAAGAAAATAAAAACAGGTTTACTCCACCCCTTTTTACTTTTCAAAAAAGATTAACTAATCTAAAGAAAAACAAAAAAGGAATTCCATTGAATTGTATTTTTATTGATCAATTAGAATTGACTTCTAGAACGTATAATTGTCTAAAAAGGGCCAATATACATACACTATTGGACCTTTTGAGTAAGACTGAAGAAGATCTTCTGAGAATTGACAGTTTTCGTATGGAAGATAGAAAACATATATGGGACACTCTAGAGAAGCATCTCCCAATTGATTTACTTAAGAATAAACTCTCGTTTTAAATCCATTGCAATTTTTTTTCTTCTTCTTTTTCGAGTTAGAATAAAAAGAAAACAATTTAGCATCTTTGGTACAATCTATATTTTCGCGAAATGGATCATAATAAAATGGATTTTAGGTATCTAGGGAAGATTCACTTGGAAGTAACTATTTCCTAGATACCTATGGTACTTCACGGTTGAATGAATCAAAAAATATCTAAAAAAGACCTAAAGTTAATGATTTATCAATGGGTAATGTTGCTCCAATACCTAACCAAAGAGCTACTACAGTACCGATTAAAAAAACGGTCGTAGCTACTGGGCGGCGAAATGGATTTTGGAATTTATTGACATTCTCTAGAAAAGGTACTGTCAATAAGCCTGTTGGCACAGAAACCATTAAAAGAACGCCCAATAACTTATTGGGTACCGTACGGAGTATTTGAAACACGGGAAAGAAGTACCACTCGGGTAATATTTCCAGAGGAGTTGCAAACGGATCTGCCGGTTCACCAATCATTGATGGCTCGAGAACCGCTAAACCTACATTACATGCAATAGTACCTAGAATTACTACTGGAAAAATATATAAAAGATCGTTGGGCCATGCGGGTTCCCCGTAATAATTATGTCCCATCCCTTTAGCTAATTTAGCTCTTAATACAGGATCATTTAAGTCTGGTTTCTTTGTTATTGGGATAGGTGAACTCTTTAGGATCCATCCCCCAAAGGAACCGGACATGAGAATTTATCATCATCCGGCTCGAGCAAGAGTGAAAGAAATAAGACCGCGGAAGATCCTTAATAGAATTAAGGTTTATAATGACTCAATGACTCTAGGCAAGAAAAGCTTTATCAGATTCTCTTTTCCGAAGTTGCACCTACAACTACTCATTGAAAATAATCCTATTCTTATGGGTAAATGCTCAATATCCAAGTGGGCTTACAAATTTGATCATGATCAATTGCTTTGTGGATTGTCTCATGTCTCTTGATTAGTTGGTATTTATCCCCTCAATATCGCAAGTTTCTTACCTCCAAACAAAATATTTACTTGTTACTAATAAAAAATCAAAAAGTTTAGCCTACATTCTTCCTTAGATCCCTTCTTTTACTCCGATAGTATTGCGGATCACAATCGATGCAAAGAAAATGAATGCATTTCCATACTATAATAAAAAGGTAAGTGTAATAAATAGAGAACTGGATCATGTCACATGACTTATTCCATTTCTACTCTATGGGATCTTACGGAGCCTGTTCATGGATGACATGGTTGCGGTATGATCATAGAAGATATTCTCCTCAAGTGAACCAGCCTATCCTTCCTAGGTAGGGGACTTACATGTTGATTGGATGCGGAGACACCTTTGGTTGTGAATTCTAATGTGGCAGATCCAATTCTTTATCTGCATGGCCAAATCAATAATTCAAGTCACACACTCCCATAATCCGCCTTTTTTCTTTCGTAAAATTAACTTCAACTATTTGTATTGTATAAAAATACTTTGGAGTTGAAGAGAAGTATCCAAATGACATGTGTTATTTTACAATAACCCATGCTTGTAGCAATGAAATACCAAAACCTACCCGATATGATATATGATAATTATAATTCTCTATGATATGCCTTCCCTATAAAGGACCCGAAATACCTTGCTTACGTATCATTGGAAAGTGCATTAACATAAATACGGCAGTAAGCAGAGGCAGTACAAAGGTATGTAAACTATAAAAACGAGTCAAAGTGGATTGGCCCACACTAGCACTTCCGCGTAATAACTCCACTAAAGGCGATCCTATTACCGGAATGGCGTCAGGTACACCTGTCACAATTTTGACTGCCCAATAGCCAATTTGATCCCAAGGCAAAGAATAACCAGTTACACCAAATGATGCAGTCAAAACAGCCAAAACCACACCTGTGACCCAAGTTAATTCGCGGGGTTTTTTAAATCCCCCTGTGAGATACACACGAAATACATGCAGGATCATCATTAAAACCATCATACTTGCTGACCATCGATGAACTGATCGGATTAACCAACCAAAGTTGGCCTCGGTCATTATGTATTGAACCGAGGAAAAAGCCTCTGTAACGGTTGGTCGGTAGTAAAAAGTCATAGCAAAACCGGTAGCGACTTGTACTAGAAAACAAGTAAGTGTAATTCCCCCTAAACAATAAAATATGTTGACATGGGGAGGAACATATTTACTAGTTATATCATCTGCAATTGCCTGAATCTCAAGACGTTCCTCAAACCAATCATATACTTTATTGAGATAGGTAACTAACCCGAGTCCCCCTCTAAGAGCCGTATATGAAAATTTCATCTCGTACGGCTCAAGCAGAAACACAAAAATTTTCAACGAATATTAGAAAAAAGGTTCAAAACTTCATCAGCCACTGAATTGGGTCGATTTGCCTTGAAGATATCAAATAAGAAAAATCCGGAATATCTTCTTTGTGATGATAATGCCAAAAAATCTCAAGTTGGCGCGTCTTTCTTTCTTCCTTTCCCTTATGTTGGTCATTAGAGGCTTCTTGACTTTTCTCTTCCCTATAAAGGATTTGTTTTTTTATGCGTAATATAGAAATTATCTTGTTGAGATCCTATGAATCAGTTCAATTAAAACCTTAGATTCATACTAGAGCCACGATGATTTAGTCTCAAGCTAAACAAAAGGCAAGGGTTCTTCGAATAAGAACCGCTTGATAATCATTTATTGAATCAGTGTAATGACTCGACAAAATCGAGAGAAAAAAAGTTGTCTTTTGGGCAAACAAAATTGGAAGGAAGAAAATTTCTTTTTTATTTTTATTTAAGAACTACTTGAATTTTTCAGTCTGGTTGCGAGGTCTTAATAGTGAGTATGAATCATAGTTCCATTTTTTTTTGATCCACTCTATCTATTTCGTGTTCCAGATACTAGAATAAATAATATCTGACGAATTAGAATCATCTTGATAGAGATAACAGGCCCTTTCTATGTATTATCAATAGGATCAATTCTAACAAGTCACACACTCATATTCCAGAGATACCGAAACAAAAAAATTCCGCGGTCGAACTACCATAATATCTAGAAATGTAGATCTTAAACTAGAAAGGCTTTTTTGGATGGAAAAACTCTGACTTCCTAGTTTTAGTTAGTAGAAACCTAATTGGTTAAAATTCCGTCCAGTAAAACGGAAGAATTATAAATTTCTAAAATGATAGATAGGAATATAGCGAATAAAGCCATTGCGATCCCCATAAAAGGAGTAGTCCCCCAACCCGGGGCGACTTTCCCATATTCCGAATTCAAGGGTTTCAGTAAACTACCTGCACCAGTTCGTTTTGGCCTAGGTTTAGAACTATCTTCAACGGTTTGTGTAGCCATAAATTCTATTTAATCATTGGTGTTGACTTTGTATACTATTCCGTTGTAGTTGTAAATACACGATCTTTTCGTAGATCCATTGTAATCTTGAAATTCTATAAAAATGGAAACAGCAACTTTAGTCGCCATCTCCATATCTGGTTTACTTGTAAGCTTTACTGGGTATGCCTTATATACCGCGTTTGGGCAACCCTCTCAACAATTAAGAGATCCATTCGAAGAACACGGAGACTAATTTAAGTAAGAAGTCTCCCAGATAGGGGGACTTCTTACTTAAATGAAATTATTTTATTCTTTTAGTTGGAGTTGGTGGAACCTTAGGTGGTTCTCGGAAGAAGATAGCGAAAAAAATTATCCCTAAAGTCGAAACTAAAAGGAACGTATAAACCAATGCTTCCATAGATTCGATCCTGGTTTATTTACAATTATAACTTCCACACCTATTCATTTGTCATTTGGGATAATTTCCCATATAAAGAAAGAAAAAGAGTCAAAGAAAGGATGGGAGATGTTTCCCATGTCAAATCAAAAAAGAGAGGTGAAAGATACTATAACAATGTGTATCAAACTGCCTGTTTCCTTGTAGTTGGATCTCCCACTTTTTGGAATGTTCCAAATTCCACTTGAGCATCCAAATCTGGATCAATACCAGCAAAAACATCTCGGAACAATGTTCTAGCGCCATGCCAAATGTGTCCGAAAAAGAAGAGCAAAGCAAAGGTAGCATGACCAAAAGTGAACCAACCCCTTGGACTGCTGCGAAAAACACCATCAGATTTCAAAGTAGCCCGGTCTAATTCAAAAATTTCCCCTAATTGAGAACGCCTCGCATATTTTTTTACAGTAGCAGGATCAGAATAACTTACTCCATTAAGTTCGCCACCATAGAACTCCACCGTTACACCTACTTGTTCAACACTATATTTGGATTCTGCTCTTCTAAAAGGAACGTCTGCTCTAACAATTCCCTCCTCATCTACCAAAACAACCGGAAATGTTTCAAAAAAAGTAGGCATACGGCGTACAAAAAGCTCACGTCCTTCTTTATCTCTAAAGACGGGATGTCCTAACCATCCAACAGCTATTCCATCCCCATTGTCCATTGAGCCTGCTCTGAATAATCCCCCTTTTGCCGGATTATTACCAATATAATCATAAAAGGCTAATTTTTCGGGAATTTTAGACCAAGCTTCTGATAAACTAAGATTTTCGGCTAAACCATTGCTAACTCTTCGATATATTTCTTGCTGAAAGTATCCCTGATCCCACTGATAACGAGTAGGCCCAAATAATTCGATTGGGGTCGTTGCTGACCCATACCACATAGTTCCAGCAACTACGAAAGCTGCAAAAAAAACAGCAGCGATACTACTGGAAAGTACAGTTTCAATATTGCCCATACGTAATCCTTTATATAGACGTTGAGGCGGACGGACACTAAGATGGAATAAGCCCGCTAATATACCCAATGTACCCGCAGCAATATGATGAGAAGCTATTCCCCCCGGAACAAAAGGATCAAAACCTTCTGCACCCCACGCTGGATTTACAGCTTGTACTTTTCCAGTTAGTCCATAAGGATCGGATACCCATATCCCAGGACCATACAAACCCGTTACATGAAATGCCCCAAAGCCAAAGCAAGCCACCCCTGCAAGAAATAAATGAATTCCAAAGATCTTGGGCAAATCCAAAGAGGGTTTTCCCGTCCGCTCATCAGAGAATATTTCTAGGTCCCAATATACCCAATGCCAGATCGCTGCCAAGAAACACAAGCCAGAAAACACAATATGCGTACCTGCCACACCTTCATAACTCCAAATACCCGGATTTGTTACAGTTCCTCCTGAAATACTCCAACCACCCCACGAATCCGTTATTCCTAAACGAGTCATGAAGGGAATTACGAACATACCTTGTCTCCACATTGGATCCAGAACAGGATCAGAGGGATCAAAAACTGCTAATTCGTATAAAGCCATTGAGCCAGCCCAACCAGAAACTAGAGCTGTGTGCATTATATGCACCGCAAGCAATCGACCCGGATCATTCAATACGACAGTATGAACACGATACCAAGGCAAACCCATGGAAATACCCCTTTAGCAAAGAAAAATAGACACGATGTCGCTTTATTTTATCGCATTGAAAAAGACTATCCATATCCTATGTACCTAACCCTTCTAGGGGATTCTGTGTCAGAAAGCGCGAATATTTATTTCATTCCATTAAAAATAAGAAGCCAATTCTGTTCATAAGAAGAAAGAGAAGCAGATCTATTCTATACTCGATAAGTGCCAATATGCAATGGGTAACTTGGCCAATTTGGAAAAAACGAAGAATAGATCGCTACCCCTCTTTGTTTAGCATTCAAATCACCCATTCCCTTTTCTTTATTCAATCTGTCTTACATTCCTTATATGTATAACCTTTCAATCTACGTATTAATAGAATCTATAATATTCATATAGAATAAGAATAAAAATTAAGACAATAAACTGCGGATTCTTTCTTTCTGTTCCATTCTTACGTTTCCATATTAAAGTGTGGTTTTCTTACTTAAATTTAATAATATTAATCTAATATGCCCATTGGTGTTCCAAAAGTACCTTACCGGATTCCTGGAGATGAAGAAGCGACTTGGGTTGACTTATACAATGTTATGTATCGAGAAAGGACACTTTTTTTAGGTCAAGAGATTCGTTGCGAGATCACGAATCATATTACAGGTCTCATGGTATATCTGAGTATAGAAGATGGAATTAGTGATATTTTTTTGTTTATAAACTCCCCAGGCGGGTGGCTAATCTCAGGAATGGCTATTTTTGATACGATGCAAACGGTGACACCAGATATATATACAATATGCCTCGGAATAGCCGCCTCCATGGCGTCCTTCATTCTGCTTGGAGGAGAACCCACCAAGCGTATAGCATTCCCTCACGCGAGGATTATGCTTCACCAACCTGCTAGTGCTTATTATCGGGCAAGGACACCAGAATTTTTACTAGAAGTAGAAGAGTTACACAAAGTTCGCGAAATGATCACAAGGGTTTATGCAGTAAGAACAGGCAAGCCTTTTTGGGTTGTATCCGAAGACATGGAAAGGGATGTTTTTATGTCAGCAGACGAAGCCAAAGCTTATGGACTTGTCGATATTGTAGGGGATGAAATGATTGACAAGCACTGCGATACTGATCCAGTGTGGTTTCCAGAAATGTTTAAGGATTGGTAGTGTCCGGATTTCTTGTAAAGTTATTTCACAGCTAAATTCGTGTTTTCCTCGATTTAATAGAAAATAGAAAGACTTCATGATGAGCAATCATCAGGTTAAGATGGATCTAAACCAATCCATTTTTTTCTATATACATACAACATGCCGACGGTTAAACAACTTATTAGAAACGCAAGACAGCCAATACGAAATGCTCGAAAAACGGCCGCGCTTAAAGGATGCCCTCAGCGTCGAGGAACATGTGCTAGGGTGTATGTGCGACTCGTTCAGATCATGACTTCAAACAAATATAAAAAAAATTGAAGTATCCATGATTAGTACCAATGAATAGGATATAGCTTCTCTATCCTAGATTTCTATGGTATATGGAATTTATGGTTTCCTTTGGTGCAAATCCAATTATCTAAATTGGAAATAAGAAGCAATTCTCCCATTGGTAGCAAATGGTTATCCATTAAGCGGAGGAAATAGTAATAAAAAGAAAAAGGCTTATGCTCCTTTATCTTAAAAGAACGGACTAACAGGGTCAGCTACTTAGCCAACTTTCATAATTAAATACCGTCACTGTATGGATAACTCTTATTGTGAAAAGAGCTATTTACTCTATAATGGATAGGTAGAGCCAAAGAATGTGGACTATACAAGTTCGCAATACCTTTTGATGAAAGAAAGGGCTCCGGTGTATAGAGAGGGCCTCACCGTTTAAAAGGGAACCATAGAAACGATGGAACCCACTATTTTTTTTAGTATTATTAGAATGAATTTGTTATTTCGTATAGAAATAACTGAACGGAGTGGAATAAAAAATCGTGGTTGGGAAGGTTACTATAGCAAAAGCCATTGGAATTAATATTTTATATATCGGAATAATTAGTTTTGTTATTAATGAGAAAAAGGGTGGCTAAAAGAAGAGAAATCATTAGTTATTCATTAAGGTTAATTTGATTCAATGACCAGAGTTCCGCGAGGATATATAGCCCGGAGACGACGAACAAAAATGCGTTCATTTGCCTCAAACTTTAGAGGGGCTCATTTAAGACTTAATCGAATGATTACCCAACAGGTAAAAAGAGCTTTTGTTTCCTCTCATCGAGATAGAGGTAGGCAAAAGAGGGATTTTCGTCGTTTGTGGATCACTCGGATAAACGCAGCAACGCGGGTATATAAAGTATTCGATAGTTATAGTAAATTAATACACAACCTGTACAAGAAGAAATTGATTCTTAATCGTAAAATGCTTGCACAAGTAGCTGTATCAAATCCAAATAATCTTTACACGATTTCCAATAAAATAAAGATCATCAATTAAAGGTATAAATAAAGTAATATACTGGAATAATAAAAGATGAATTCCCGGAGAGGGAACTCCGGGAAGATACAATAAATTAAGATTAAGTGGTAGGAATCAACGAGCTGGATTACTTTCTTTATAATATATATAGGTCTGGCCCTTTCGAATTCGAATAAAACATCAACAATCGGAACTTAAGTTCCGGTTGTTGTTTCTTAAATTTTGGTTGTTGTTTCTTAAGTTTCGATTGGAATTGTACTTTTGCGTTAATTGAGGAATATGTCTATTTTTTCTGGGTCTAGAACCTGTAATTATTGAAATTGACTGGGCTTGAAATTGCTTTTCGTTCTCATAGTTACGAAACGGTAAGAAAGATAAAATACGAGCCTGTTTTATAGCAAGAGTAATTAATCGTTGTTGTTTCAAGGTTAATCTATTTATTCGTCTCGATAATATTTTTCCTTGTTCACTAATAAATCTATTAATTAAACTCATGTTTCTATAATCAATTCGATCTCCCGGGCCAATCCGGGGACGCCTACGAAAAGGTTGTTTAGATTTACGAAAAGGTTGCTTGAATTTACGAAAAGTTTGCTTGGATTTACGAAAGGGTTGCTTGGATTTATTAAAAGTTTGCTTGGATTTACTAAAGGGTTGCTTAGATTTAAGAAAAGGTTGTTTAGATGTATACATGATTTATTCCTTATTTAAAATTTGAAAATTTGAAAATTCACTTCTTTATTTTATTAATTTAGGATCCAGAAGAAGTAGTTTTTCTTTGATCCATATCTTATTTGATTCATATTATAGTATATGAATACCCTCTATACATATGAAATAATATCTACCGGAAATCAGATGAGTTGATTTGTATTTTGTATTCTATACTATGTTTTCTTTATATATTAAATATGAAGTTCTTACTCTTTCTGTTGTTTGGAAAGATCAAACACACGATGTTCCTATTTCTTTATTTCGTGATGAGTCGTATGCTTGCGACAATAACGACAAAATTTTTTGAATTCTAATTGTCCGGGTGTATTGTGGCGATTCTTTTGAGTACTATATCTAGAAATCCCCGTCGATTCCTCATTGGCACCTTTTCGAACACAACTGATGCATTCCAAAATAACTCTGATTCTAACATCTTTTCCCTTGGCCATGAACCTCCTTTTCTTTTTGGATTGACTTAACTTAATTCTTCTACTTATTCTTTTATTCTTCTATTTTGAATCCGAAGAAGAAGAATAAAATTCATTAGAATAATTTTTTTTTATTCTTTAATTAAGTAATAAAAAATAGAGAAATAATTAAAGAATACAATCCTTGTCGAATTAGCAAAGATTTTGGTTCGAAATCCTTTCATTTAATTAGCCAGCCCCGCCTTTTCTATGCTCTGATTTCTGAGGCCTTATTTAGCTTGGGTACCCCTTTAAATTGAATTTCTATTTTCAAAAATGGGGTTTACCAAATTTTTAATGACTCTGAGGTTCAACCCAATCCATCTTTTCTTTCTTTTTCCTTCCGATACTAAAAAAAGATTGAAAAGGATCAAATTTTGTCATATCACGAAGAAATCTATCCCTCCCATAGCAATAACTAGAATTAAAAAAAAGGGAATGACAAAGCATCTGGGAATAAACGATTAATTTCTATCAATAAACCTGCTAAAGCACCAAACCATAGAGTACTTAGCACGGGTGCTACAGAGAGATATGTTTTTATATCCCGCATTGAAAATCCTCCTTCCTTGTTGGAATACATATATGATCATAAACTCTTGCCCAAGATTGTTATGCTATATATAAAATGAACCATATCGACGAAATTTTCCTATCCCTAAAAAAGAAAAAGATGACCCCTTCTTCCTATATATTACCAAGGAAAAGTAATCCTTCTTTTATAGGCGAAATTATATTGGATTTTATATGTATAATTCCTTAATTATATGAGACCAAAAAGAAGAAATGACACGAGGGTTCTATATATAGATAGAGAAAGAAAGAAGAAGAAAATTATGATGTGGAAAAGAAGACAGGAATTGTGTACAATGGCATTGTACAACAATTTAATTTGGAAAAGGGATGTAGCGCAGCTTGGTAGCGCGTTTGTTTTGGGTACAAAATGTCACAGGTTCAAATCCTGTCATCCCTACCTATTACTTCTTTCTTCTTTATAGGCAGTAGCGACGAGATCAATTAAAGTAAAGTGGGTATAACTTGAATTTGTGGAGACTATACGTACGTGAGATACATTAGGAATAGAAAAAGATTTTCTTTTTGAATGAATGAAAGCGCTCTTAGTTCAGTTCGGTAGAACGCGGGTCTCCAAAACCCGATGTCGTAGGTTCAAATCCTACAGAGCGTGATTCCATCTATTTTATGTCGAAGCAGAGTAAAATAACTTAACAAAATTGAATTGTAACTCCAATTTCAATTTGACCTCCTCTCTGGTCTGGAGGAGGTCAATCAAAAAAAAAAAATGACTCAATCAAAGATCCAACTGATCCCCACGCCTGTATTGCAAATACGCAGTCACGAATAATCCCGCTAAAGTAATAGGAATTAGGCCTAAGACGATTCCAAATAGAAAAACTTCAATCATTTCGATTTGTTCGAGGGGATAAAAAAAGAGGTACGATCTATCCCTAAATAGTACTCTAAATTATCCACGAATCTCAATGACCAAGAAAAGAATTCCTAATTAGTCTGGAAAAGAGTCGTAGAATGCCAGGAATCCCAAAGAAAGATTTTTCTTTTCTGAATTATAATTATTCAGTCAATTCAAATAAGGCGTATCTTGTTCAAGCCAATAAATAGAGCTGGGGTTATAGTTAAAGCAGCCAGTAGAAAACCAAAATAACTAGTTAAAGTAAGCATGAAAGAGTTAAATTCCATTTATTTTTTTTTACTACACTACATATGTTGGTAAAGCATTTACCTAAGTTATGGAAAATTCATAATTCATCAGTTATTTTAGATAATACTAAAAAACAAGATAGAGTAAGATACAGAAGTGTAAAAGAAAGTGGATTCATCAGATGATACATGAGTCCCTAATTCCGAATCAAGAGATTTGTTGTGGAATTTGTCAATTGAGTAAAGTAATAATATTAAGAACTAGATCATCTAACCCCATTGAATGAAAAAAAGAAATTCAATTTTCAGGGAAATTTTTGAATAAGAGATAAATAAACAATTGAATTTGAAAAAAAAAACTTCTTTCTATTTTGGATAATTTCTTTTTCAATAGGACCCTCTTTTTGGAGTGAACGATCGAATATTCCCCTATTCCTTCTTATTTTAACTGATTGTATTCCATATGGAATAAGAGGAGAACAAAAGCATTCCACGACCTGCCAAGGGGCTGTTAAAAAAAAAAAAAAAAGAAAGCTCTTCCTTGAATTTACTTTATTTTTATTCCTTTTTCGAACTCCAACCAAAGTAGATTCGAAGACGAGTCACTTCAATTATCCTTTTAAGTTCTATTCTATCTTCTGTCTTTCCCTATTTCATCTCGTAAAGTTCCGCGCTCGCAGTTTGGTCAAGAAAGTTAGACCTAATCCAACAAACAATACAAGGATGAATTACGAATTATGAAAGGATAGATTTCACATATACTTGTCCTTGTATTGTGTCAGTATGAGAATATCCTTCCTAAATTATTTATCCAAACCTATTGATCATTAACTTAGATTTTCCCAAGATTTTGGCTGCTATTCCGAATTACTCTATTATTCCGAAGCCAATGAAAAGTAAGTAGAACCTACAAAAATGGGGTTTTCTATTGATGCCTTGAATAACATATAGCTTACCTATAGACAAAAAAAAAATAAAAAAGTAATTATGTTTCGGAACCAGGCAAAACCAGATTGCTGTGCCATAGGAAGGATAGCTATACTAATTCGGTATACTCAAAATACACCTTTGGTACAAAATTGACAATCTCACAAGGATGAAATATCAGTAATTTTCTATTTACTGGTCGATCCCATCTTTTACGGAATCAATTCCTTTTTTGAATGTACAAAAATTTTGGGAGTTCAGCATGTCTGGAAGCACGGGAGAACGTTCTTTTGCTGATATTATTACCAGTATTCGATACTGGGTTATTCATAGCATTACTATACCTTCCCTATTCATTGCGGGTTGGTTATTTGTCAGTACGGGTTTAGCTTATGACGTGTTTGGAAGTCCTAGGCCAAACGAGTATTTCACGGAAAGCCGACAAGGAATTCCGTTAATAACCGACCGTTTTGATTCTTTAGAACAACTCGATGAATTTAGTAGATCCTTTTAGGAGGCCCTCAATGACCATAGATCGAACCTATCCTATTTTTACAGTGCGATGGCTGGCTATTCACGGACTAGCTGTACCTACTGTTTTTTTCTTGGGATCAATATCAGCAATGCAGTTCATCCAACGATAAAACAAATTCCAACTATAGAACTATGACACAATCAAACCCGAATGAACAAAATGTTGAATTGAATCGTACCAGTCTATACTGGGGTTTATTACTCATTTTTGTACTTGCTGTTTTATTTTCCAATTACTTCTTCAATTGAGAGAAAGAAAGAGACTAATAAGAATTCTCTTATCCCATTTGGAAGGATACCATCCTTATAACTACCCATGACTGTTTTTGTCTCTAGCATGACCAATTGATAAAATGTGGAGGAAAGTAGGGGAAATGGCCGATACTACTGGAAGAATTCCTCTTTGGCTGATAGGTACTGTAGCTGGTATTGCTGTGATTGGTTTAGTAGGTGTTTTCTTTTATGGTTCATATTCTGGATTGGGTTCATCTCTATAGTAATCGGAGGGACCAGATTGTAAACATGAAAAAGTAGGAGCTTAGCGGGTCCTTACCCCCCTTTATCTGATTAGAGCGGAAAGGACCCGCGGAATTTTTATTTTACTCTTATAACGCGAATTGAATCTATTCGATTCACTCTTATGAAGCAACAAGAAAAAGAGATCACTCGAGGATCCAATATCTTATTCCACGAAGGAAGTATCCTGAAAATCCTTGATTTAGTTTCGAGTAATAAACTAATAAAACCTTAATCAAAACTATTCAACTAGCCTAAAAATAAAAAAACCTTCAATGGAAGAGTTTACTTTTTTTTTGCAAAATTTCTGTAAATTTGAAGTTGAACTTAATTAAACAAGCCAAGCAATTTGCTCACAATCACAAGAAATTTTTCCCCCGCCATATTTTCTTCCCCTCTGTTTGTCCACTACCTCGGCTAAACCTAAGCAAAAGAAAAAGAGGTCCAAGAGACAGACCCGAATAAAGAAGAAATAGTAATCTTTGACGAATTAGGAAGAAAAAGGATTCTTATTTTGATACAAGAAGAATCGGCACAAGAAAAAGGCTTTTTCTTGTGCCGAATAGACGATTAAGAAGACCTGCAATCCCTCCGAAAAAGAAGAAATTTTAATTTGATTGTTCTCGCCTTTGCCTTGGATTCTCTTCTTTTGCATGGGATATAAATAAGGAATTCCAGACATCTCATAAACAAAAAGCAGTCTAAACAAAAAAAGGATTTCCAAAATAGATCATAGATAATTCTAGCAATTGCCAATAAATCGAGGCTTTTTACCAACTTGATGGTAAGAAATCCCGGGACCTAGAAATTCATTTCGTACAATTGAACCTTTTCAAACTGTTTCTTTTTGAGAACCAAAAAAACTTGTGCCAAAATAACGGATGCGAAGAAGAACAAAAGGCCTTGGACACGTAATGGATCCTGAAGCACGATTTCTGCGTCCCCCTGACCAAAACCTCCCACATTAGGATTGCTTGTTAATGGTTGATCAAGCTTGATGGATTCCCCCTCTGAAACAAGAAGTTCTGGTCCGGGAGGTATAATATCAATCACTTGGCGTCCATCTGATGCATCAACTATGGATATTTCATACCCCCCCTTTTCTTTACGTAGTATTTTTCTTACTATACCTGTTGACGTAGCATTATAGACTGTATTGTTACTCTTGCTACCATCAGGATAGATCTGTCCTCTTCCTCGGTTTCCCCCTACATATATGGGATATTTTAAGAAATGAGCATCTTTCTTCGTAGCAGGATCAGGGGAAAGAATGGGAAAGACAATTTCACTATATTTCTTACCGGGAACAGGGCCTATCACAAGAATGTTTTTTTTATCGGGACGATAACTCTGAAAAGCAAGATTTCCTATCTTTTCTTTTAACTCAGGGGAAATACGATCGGGCGGCGCTAATTCGAATCCCTCGGGCAAAATAAGAACAGCACCTACATTCAACCCTCCCTTTTTTCCATTAGCAAGAACTTGTTTCAATTGCATATCATAAGGAATTCGAAGAACTGCTTCAAATACAGTATCGGGAAGCACAGCTTGGGGAACTTCAATATCGACGGGCTTGCTAGCTAAATGGCAATTGGCACATACAATTCGTCCAGTTGCTTCTCGTGGGTTTTCATAACCCTGCTGCGCAAAAATGGGATATGCATTTGAAATAGATGTCCGAGTTATTACGTATATCATGATCGATACAGAAATCGATCGAGTTATCTGTTCCTTTACCCAAGAAAAAGTATTTCTATTTTCCATGTCCAATCGCAGATCCCAGAATTTCTACAATAAATTAGATAGGTAGCTAAGCTAATCTAGTTCCCTATACACGAATCTGTTGTCATTCTACTGCAACAGTTGTACTGCAATGATGAATACCTTAAAGTAGGTATAAATAGAAAGAATTTTGCTAAAATGGAAAAGGGCTTTCTTTCTAAAAAAAGATGCTTGCTAATTTGATTAATATTAATATCGGGAGATCAAATGAATTTATGCTTCACTAATTGAATGATAAATGACTACAAGCGAAGGAGATAGACGATTTAAACAAAAAAAGACCCAAAATTTCAAACATGTATCTAGAATTACTGGAAAACTACAAACAAAAATAGTGAAAATAAGCTCGTTAGGAGCCCATCCAAAATCGTTGTAGACCCAACGAATTACTAGTTCCCAACCACGGGTGGAGTGAAATCCAACAAAAAAATCAGTAACTAAAAGAATAAAAAAAGCTTTTATTGAGTCATTTAAATTATAGAAGAATTCCTGAACCCAAGAATTCAAAATGACAAGTTCCTCTTTACCCAGAAAAAAAGAACCACTTAGAATAGCCAAACAGATTATATTTGTCGAGAAATGCAAAATGGTATGGAGATGATCCTCATTATTTATTTTGACCCATTGTATTATTTCCTTGTGTATTCCTGTAGGAGGTTTTTGTACATGTGTCTTTAGTTTCCCTTTTATCATCTCGTCCAAGAGAGAAAGTTCTTCTAATTCTATGAATCTTTCTAGAATCCTTTTCTCTTGAATATCAGTTAAGAGAGTTTCGGATTGCCTGGTATTCCACCAATTCTTAATCCAAAGTTCCAGACATTTGTTAAATGAGGAAGAGACCCCCCAAGGCAAAAGTACGATAAATACAAGATATAGTAAAGAAGGCAATGCTTTCTTTTTTTTCATTTTTGATCTGTAAATGGAGTTGTTAATGAATATGCTTCATTCGCTGACTCTATTCCATTCCCTGACTCTATATGATGATATTTCTATTTCATGATATTTCTATTTCTTTGAAGCAAAAACTCTATAGGTTTGATACCCTGTATCTATTCTTCTTTTTTGTATATTAGTTATTAGTGGAATTTCAGTGCATTGGGTTCTTTCTTAGATCTAGATGGAATGAAATAGTGAAATAGAATAAAAAAAAAGCCCTTTCGGATGAAAAAGGAAGAATAGTATGCGATATATCTAACTTGGATAAAAAAAAATTAAAAGCAAATTTCTCTTATCCTCGTTTGTTCCTTCCTTTAGATAAATACTTAAAAATCCCCTTACAATAACAAATCCAATTTAGAAGGGACTTCCTCCCTGTGTTGAGAAAACTTTTCTTCTTCCAATTCTTCTTTTCTTCATTCAACTCAGTTCAAAAAAGATACCTCAAAATACTTCAATTGGTACGCGCAAGAAATAGGCCAATTCGGCAGCTTTTTGTTCAATTTCTCGTGGAGTAAAAAATTTATCATCAGTACGAGTCAAGGGAATGATCCCCTGGCCCCGGATTTCCATATAAAGAATACGACGAGGATAAAGACCCTCTTTAACCTGAATTCTAATTGATTGGATATCCCGCATAAGGAATCGAAGGAAGACGCGACGTTTTATTCCAGGGAATCCCCAACGAAAAATGCACACTATTCCCTCTTTTCTATCGAATCGGTCATAACCACTACCTACATTCCACAAAATAGTACACCACAAGTAGGAGCTAATGAATAGGCCTGCGATTCCGTAGAAAGACATCACGACCCCCTGCGGAAAAAAAAGAATTTCTTGAGATGGAAGTATAGATATAATATTCTTACCAAGATAACTGGAAATCCCAACCGATAAGAATCCTAGTGAACCTAGAAAAAGAATACAGGCCCAGAAAAAATTACCCCTTTTTCGAGAACCTTTTAGAAGTTCTACCCATATGTGTTCTGATCGCCAATTCATATTAGATATACTAAATCCAGCAGCGGTCGATTGAAATTGAGAGAATAAGCTAAATAATTTTGACTTTACTTTTTTTGATTCTGAAATCGCCTTCAGCAACTAGTACTCCTGTGAAATAATAGGTTAGATACATTGACTTTCTATTCAAAAAATATTCGTTGATTCAATTAAAATAAATAAAATAAAACTCGCTATACCTGGCTCTGCATATTCATGCATTTATGCTCGTAGCCTATATCCGCATCCATAACCGTTTTTCATTTGTGTGTAGAAAGTGTGTGTAGAAAAAGCCACATACCCTACCATATTATATTACTTACACTAAAAAATACTAGACAATCTTATTTTTTTGCACATAAAGAAATAAAGAAGTCATTGCAATTGCCGGAAATACTAAGCCTACTAAAGGCACGAAAATAGAAGGTAAGTTTAAATCCGTCATGGAATAGGTGTCTCAATTCAAATTTACTATTTCTATCTAGTCGAAAAATATCTTAAGATTCTTATGATATAATTAAGTATATCTATTATAAGGAATATTGACTATTGTATTGTATTTTTTATTTTTAGTTTGAAAAATATTCTGTAAAAAAAATGAAAGGATAATAAGAAAATTCCAAAAAAGGAGAACTAATTAAAAAGATTTTATTTTGATTTTCCCATCCTCATGGCCTTTCTATCTTTCTAATCTAATTTGAAATTGGATTCAAAAGAAAGCGGTTAGAATTTACTTCCTGCATACATACTTCTCTAGAAGCGCATACAATAATGCGTGGTAAAGGCGGAAAAATAGTATATTCAATCAAAATCAAAGGGCAAATTATCTTACCTACTATAGATCCCCTACTACCCTCTTAGACTTTAAAAGGCGATATACCACCCAAAGAAAGGGTATGAAAATGCCGGGTGGAGTTAGCTTTTCGACGAAGACCTGTCCCGTGCAGCGAAGCCCTGTTAGTAAGACCCCCCGCAATAATGGATTATAGAAGAATATTATTCCAAATACTCCTCTGGACGCATATAGTAGCATTGCGATTCCGAATCTTTTTTATTTATGAATATGAACAGAAAAAATTCATTGTATCGTTGGGTCGGAGCGGAGGTTTGGTCCAGAAAAATTAGAAACAAAACGTCTACTCTACCGCATTGAAGTCTATAGCGCTGTATTTCCACGAAAGTATAATTCTTACCATCAGGATACGATCCTTTCTTTTGAACTAAACGTCTCTACGATGGGTCCAGGTTCTATGTCCAATCCCAAATCAAGGATTTCTCGCTCTTGATCGGAGTCATAAACTAAAAAAAAACTACCTTTTTATCCTTTTTCTCAAGGTTATAGAAAACTTCCTTATCTAGTTCTAGCATTTTGAAAAAAAAAAAATGCTTCTTTTTTTACACACAGTTCGAGTCACTTGTTGACTCACGATTACGCCTGTTAAAAGTTTCAAACGTCCTCTTTTTTGAAATTGAAAGAGAGTCCTATAAAAAGGTCTAACTTCCAAACTATGTCTTTTTTCATTCATTCTCCTTTAGTTTTTTTCTCTATCTAGAAGTGGAATAGAATAACCCGGTTGAAGGGTAATGATCATACGTCTGTAATGCATTGTATGGCCCAGAATAGGTCCTATTCTTCTACCTTTTCCAGGTAGTCGATGGCTATTCACAGCTACCACCTTAACACCAAAGAAGAGTTCGACCCAATGCTTTATTTCTGTCTTAGTGAATCCCGATTCGACATTAAAAGTATATTGATTCTTTCCCAATAAACGAAGACTTTTTTCTGTAAATACTGCGTATTTGATTCCATTATCATTATCATATGATAATACTATATTTTATTATTTTATTATTTTATTTGTATTTCTTTATTGTATTATACCTTAATATATATATTCTAGATATATAGAATAGACGAATCTCAATTTGTCAAGTCTCATGATCATATCATGATCTATTTTTATTCGGCTCAATCTTTTTTTTCTAAAAAAGATTGAGCCGAGTTTAATTGCAATCAATTAGAAGAATAAAGAAGAATTACTGCATTTCATAACTGATTTTTTTCTCTTTTTATTTCGTTTCTTTTTTATTTATACCTTCTTTATCTTTAGTTTTATCTAGTTAATCAATAGTATCTACCGGCTCGAACTCGAATTTGATCGCCTTCCATACTTCACAAGCTGCGGCTAGTTCAGGACTCCATTTGCAAGCTGCTCGGATAATTTCATTACCTTCGCGAGCAAGATCGCGCCCTTCGTTACGAGCTTGTACACAGGCTTCTAAAGCCACTCGATTAGCTGCTGCACCAGGTGCATTTCCCCAAGGATGTCCTAAAGTTCCTCCACCAAATTGTAATACAGAATCGTCCCCAAAGATTTCGGTCAGAGCTGGCATATGCCAAACATGAATACCACCTGAAGCTACCGGTATAACACCTGGCATGGATACCCAGTCCTGAGTGAAAAAGATACCGCGAGCACGATCTTTTTCAATAAAATCATCGCGCAATAAATCAACAAAACCTAAAGTCATTTCGCGTTCCCCTTCTAACTTACCTACTACTGTACCGGAGTGGATATGATCTCCCCCAGACATACGCAATGCTTTAGCTAATACACGGAAATGCATACCATGATTTTTCTGTCTATCAATAACTGCATGCATTGCACGGTGAATGTGAAGAAGTAGGCCATTGTCGCGGCAATAATGAGCCAAAGTAGTATTTGCGGTGAATCCCCCAGTTAAGTAGTCATGCATTACAATAGGAACCCCTAATTCTCTTGCAAATACAGCTCTCTTAATCATTTCTTCACATGTACCCGCAGTCGCATTCAAGTAATGCCCCTTGATTTCACCGGTTTCGGCCTGTGATTTATAAATAGCTTCGGCACAAAAGACAAAACGGTCTCTCCAGCGCATAAATGGTTGTGAGTTTACGTTTTCATCATCTTTGGTAAAATCAAGTCCACCACGTAGACACTCATAACACGCTCTACCATAATTTTTTGCGGATAATCCCAATTTTGGTTTAATAGTACATCCCAATAAAGGACGACCGTACTTGTTCAACTTATCTCTTTCAACTTGGATACCATGAGGCGGGCCTTGGAAAGTTTTTGAATAAGTAGGGGGAATTCGTAGATCCTCCAAACGTAGAGCACGTAGGGCTTTGAAACCAAATACGTTACCTACAATGGAAGTAAACATGTTAGTAACGGAACCCTCTTCAAATAGGTCTAATGGATAAGCTACATAACAGATCCATTGGTTGTCTTCCCCAGCAACAGGCTCGATGTGATAGCATCGTCCTTTGTAACGATCAAGACTGGTAAGTCCATCAGTCCAAACAGTTGTCCATGTACCAGTAGAAGATTCGGCAGCTACTGCAGCCCCTGCTTCTTCGGGCGGAACCCCAGGCTGAGGACTTACTCGGAATGCTGCCAAGATATCAGTATCCTTAGTTTCATACTCTGGGGTGTAGTAAGTCAATTTATAATCTTTAACACCAGCTTGAAATCCAACACCTGCTTTAGTTTCTGTTTGTGGTGACATAAGTCCCTCCCTATAACTCTTGAATTAAGAATTCTCACAATAACAGGGTCTACTCGATGTTAATTAGGCGTAAATGAAACTTTAGCAAAAATCTCGTAAAACAAAAAGGATATTCAATTAATATAATATCAACTCATTAAAGAAAATTGAGGGCATGCTTAGGTTAATGAATATGTTTCATTCATATATAATGCGTACACCCTGTGTATGTTCTATCCTATAGGAATTCCAATATAGGAATTCGATAGGAATTGAGTTGTTGTTATGGTAAGTTAACACGGTTCGTTATTAAACCATGGATTTGATTTACCAAATCCATAATTATTGTATACTCTTTGATAGATATAGCGCAACCCAAATTAATTCCTAATCCTTATTTTACAAGTTCTTAATAGTTCTCTTTTCTTATTTTGAATGCAAATACCTAACTAAATACTAATAAAATTCTTTGTTGACAGCAATCTATGCTTCACAGTAGTATATATTTTGTATATCGAAGTCCTAGATAGGAAAGTAGAGTAGGCACAGATCCTCCACAAAAGGCAAAATGTATATGAAAAAAAAGATTGATTGAACTTTCCAATGGACTCATTCCATGAGTAAACGATTGAATGGGATTCGCTTGGGCAACGAAATCAAGTCCTGGTCCCCTTTTCTCTCTTATTGAATTAACTAATTCATTTCCTTTTTACTTTTGGATTTTTTTTGATTTGATTTGGCATTATTCAACAATAAAAAAAGAAAAATTTCGACAAATTCCTTTTTTTTAATTATGTGATAATTATGAGAACCAATCCTACTACTTCTCCTCCCGGGGTTTCCACAATTGAAGAAAAAAGTACAGGTCGTATCGATCAAATTATTGGACCCGTGCTGGATGTCACTTTTCCCCCAGGCAAGTTACCTTATATTTATAACGCTTTGGTAGTCCAGAGTAGAGACACTGCCGATAAGCAAATTAATGTGACTTGTGAGGTACAACAATTATTAGGAAATAATCGAGTTAGAGCTGTAGCTATGAGTGCTACGGACGGGTTGATGAGAGGAATGGAAGTGATTGACACGGGAGCTCCTCTCAGTGTTCCGGTCGGTGGAGCTACTCTCGGACGAATTTTCAACGTTCTTGGGGAGCCTGTTGACAATTTGGGTCCTGTAGATAGTAGTGCAACGTTCCCTATTCATAGATCTGCGCCTGCCTTTATCGAGTTAGATACGAAATTATCCATCTTTGAAACAGGTATTAAGGTCGTCGATCTTTTAGCTCCTTATCGACGTGGAGGAAAAATAGGACTATTTGGGGGGGCTGGAGTAGGTAAAACAGTACTGATCATGGAATTAATCAATAACATTGCTAAAGCTCATGGGGGCGTATCCGTATTCGGTGGAGTAGGGGAACGGACTCGTGAAGGAAATGATCTTTATATGGAAATGAAGGAATCCGGAGTAATTAATGAAAAAAATATTGAGGAATCAAAGGTAGCTCTAGTCTATGGCCAAATGAATGAACCACCGGGAGCTCGTATGAGAGTTGGTTTAACTGCCCTAACTATGGCGGAATATTTCCGAGATGTTAATAAGCAAGACGTGCTTTTATTTATCGATAATATCTTTCGTTTTGTTCAAGCAGGATCAGAGGTATCCGCTTTATTAGGGAGAATGCCCTCCGCAGTGGGTTATCAACCTACTCTTAGTACAGAAATGGGTTCTTTGCAAGAAAGAATTGCTTCTACTAAAAAGGGATCTATAACTTCGATTCAAGCAGTTTATGTACCTGCAGACGATTTGACCGACCCTGCCCCTGCCACAACATTTGCACATTTGGATGCTACTACCGTACTTTCCAGAGGATTAGCTTCCAAGGGTATTTATCCAGCAGTAGATCCTTTAGATTCAACCTCGACTATGTTACAGCCTCGGATCGTTGGCAACGAACATTATGAAACTGCGCAAAGAGTTAAGGAAACTTTACAACGTTACAAAGAACTTCAGGACATTATCGCAATTCTTGGCTTGGATGAATTATCGGAAGAGGATCGTTTAACTGTAGCAAGAGCAAGAAAAATTGAGCGTTTCTTATCACAACCGTTCTTTGTGGCAGAAGTTTTTACTGGTTCTCCAGGAAAGTATGTTGCTCTTGCGGAAACTATTAGGGGATTTCAACTAATCCTTTCCGGAGAATTAGACGGCCTACCTGAACAGGCTTTTTATTTGGTGGGTAACATCGATGAAGCTAGCACGAAAGCTATAACCTTAGAAGAGGAGAACAAATCGAAGAAATGAAATTAAATCTTTATGTACTGACTCCTAAGCGAATTATTTGGGATTGTGAAGTGAAAGAAATCATTTTATCCACTAATAGTGGCCAAATTGGCGTATTACCAAACCACGCCCCCATTAACACAGCAGTAGATATGGGTCCTTTGAGAATACGCCTCCTCAACGACCAATGGTTAACAGCGATTCTGTGGAGCGGTTTTGCGAGAATAGTTAATAATGAGATCATCATTTTAGGAAATGATGCGGAACTGGGTAGTGATATTGATCCGGAAGAAGCTCAAAAGGCACTTGAAATAGCCGAAGCTAACTTGAGTAAAGCTGAGGGTACGAAAGATTTGGTTGAAGCGAAGCTCGCTCTCAGACGAGCTAGGATACGAATCGAGGCTGTCAATTGGATTCCCCCATCCAATTGAAGACAATCCAGTGGTTTATAGTTGATACAAAGAAAAAGGGAAGAGGGGTAGAAAAAGTTATTAGATAGCGAAGCGAAGTAAGTCCAATGCTATCTAGTAATTTTTCTACCTACTTACCTACTATTGGATTTGAACCAATGACTCCCGCCGTATGAAAGCAATACTCTAACCACTGAGTTAAGTAGGCAATTTATCACCACAAAGGAAGACCCATTACTTCGATCGATTATATATTGAATCCCTTTTCTAAGCAATACCGCTCTGTTATTGGTCTGTTATATACTAAATACTAAACTAAATACTAAACAGATACAGATCAAAGGGGTATCCTCTGGCATTAGAAAATATTCATCTTGACAAGAAATTATCTATATGTTAAGATATCTCTGATAAGGGCTATAGCTCAGTTCGGTAGAGCAACTCGTTTACACGTGCGCCAATGCTTTTCAAAGGAGCTTATTATGCAATGAACATAATCGATCTTATTGCAAAATCAATGTCTTACTTCATAGATTCGAGAGAATAGGAGAACAGTAGCCTGACAAACAGTCGGTTCAGTCCGATTCAGGTGCCAATTCAGGTGCCTAATCAAATAGAACCCTTATGGATTTGCTAGTTGATAAGGTAAATATCCAGCCCACTAAATGCTAGGCGTAATGAGGATAAGGGCCTCCAAAAAACTTCTTTTCGTTCTATGAACTTTAAGGTGTATGAAGTCTCATAGTTAACTCTTGCAGTGGAACGATAGAGACTCCATTTCACTTAGGTTGATTTAATTTAGACCGGAGGCAGACCTAAGTCAAGGTAATCCTCCTTTGAAACACTTTGGTATTGCTCCTAGATAGATCATAATACAAAAAATCAATCAGAGCACAGGGAGCCATCTCATTATCTTTCCGTAAAGAAAAACTATGGTGGACTAACTGATCTTTAAATCAGTTTATGAAAGAGCCCAATGCAAAAAAATGCATGTTGGGTCTTTGAAACAGTTCAAATCATTTCGATAATAATCCGTTTGATCTGTTTTACCGAGAAGGTCTACGGTTCGAATCCGTATAGCCCTAATATGCCCTTTTTTAGATTTTAGGATCTCTATCCTATGTTTTCTTTAGTTTAGTATAGTTTTCATTTTCTCATTAGTATTTGTTTATAGACTGGATAGGCGCCTGCGACATAGAATAGAGATAAAAGCATTACCAAAGGCTCATTCATCGAAAATCAAAATCATACAGACAGGAAAAGAAAAACGAATTTCTATCAAATCAATAGAAGAAAGGATCCTTTCCCTGATTTGAATCCCGTCCTCCTTCAAATAGGATATCTCTAGACTTCCCTATAATAACTGCAATGATTTTATCCATTTTGCGAATTCCTACTTTGTTTTAAGTATATTTATTACTTTGTTTATAGATACATTATGTAAATTGATCAACTTTAAATAGAAAAAATAAAGTAAAGAGTAAATAAGAAAACAGAATATTCTGTCTCATAGTTCTGAAATAGAGTTCTTTATTTTTATTTTATAGTATTACTTCTCATTAATTATACTGCATAGATTAGTCCTACTATCTTAATTAGGTTCTAATTTAGTAGTATTCTCATTTTTATTTAATAGTCTCTTATTATTTTATTATTAAATATTAAATAAAGGATAGAGCTATTCTTTTTTCTAGAGATTCTAGAGAAAGCGAGACAAAGTGAAACGAGAAAGTTTTCTTTATATAAGAATTAGATCTACATACACCATATCTAAATAGAATGGAAATCCAAAAGAAAGGGAGTTGGGATTCCATTGGATGAATCTTTAAAGAAGATGCAGCACAGAGGAAACAAAGGCTAAACTTAAACTAAGCGCTTTTGTTTGAACAAAAAAGATTCTTGTTTCACCGAGGAAAAGAGAGAAGTTCTGGATAAATTGACAATGCTGAATTGAATTGACTAATTTAAGTTCCGCCTATTCCACATTAATGGGAGTACATTATGTTTCTGCTTCACGAATATGATATTTTTTGGACATTTCTAATAATAGCAAGCCTTATTCCTATTTTGGCATTTTCGATTTCAGGACTTTTAGCCCCGGTTAGTGAAGGACCAGAGAAGCTTTCTAGTTATGAATCGGGTATAGAACCCATGGGAGGGGCTTGGGTACAATTCCGAATACGCTATTATATGTTTGCGCTCGTTTTTGTTGTTTTTGATGTGGAAACCGTCTTTCTATACCCTTGGGCAATGAGTTTCGACGTATTGGGTGTATCCGTTTTTATCGAAGCTTTGATTTTCGTGCTTATCTTAGTTGTTGGTTTAGTTTATGCATGGCGAAAAGGAGCCTTGGAATGGTCTTAACTGAATATTTAGACAAAAAAAAAGAAGGAAAAGATTCTATTGAGACAGTTATGAATTTGATTGAGTTTCCCTTACTTGACCAAACAAGTTCCAATTCTGTTATTTCAACTACACCAAATGATCTTTCGAATTGGTCAAGACTCTCCAGTTTATGGCCCCTTCTATACGGTACCAGTTGTTGTTTCATTGAATTTGCTTCATTAATAGGCTCACGATTCGACTTTGATCGTTATGGATTGGTACCAAGATCAAGTCCTAGGCAAGCAGACCTAATTTTAACAGCCGGTACGGTAACAATGAAAATGGCTCCCTCTTTAGTGAGATTATACGAGCAAATGCCTGAACCAAAATACGTCATTGCTATGGGAGCCTGTACTATTACAGGGGGAATGTTCAGTACGGATTCCTATAGTACTGTTCGGGGAGTTGATAAGTTAATTCCTGTGGATGTCTACTTGCCGGGCTGCCCACCTAAACCGGAGGCAGTTATAGATGCCCTAACAAAACTTCGTAAGAAGATATCGCGAGAAATAGTTGAGGATCAAACTCTATCTCAAAATAAAAATAGATGTTTTACTACCAGTCACAAGCTTTATGTTAGGCGCAGTACTCATACAGGAACTTATGAGCAAGAATTGCTCTATCAATCACCATCTACATTAGATATATCTTCTGAAACTTTTTTCAAATCCAAAAGTTCAGTACCTTCCTACAAATTAGTGAATTAGGAGAGGGGCTCTTTTGTGTAGAAAAATAAAAAGCAGGGCAATCTTTCAAACTTGCATCCGAAATGTGAAATATTTATACAAAGAGGGAGAGATGAAGACAATGCAGCAGGGTTGGTTATCTAATTGGCTAGTCAAACATGAGGTGGTTCATAGATCTTTGGGCTTTGATCACCGAGGAATAGAGACTTTACAAATAAAAGCAGGGGATTGGGATTCCATTGCTGTCATTTTATATGTATATGGTTACAATTATTTACGCTCCCAATGTGCTTATGATGTAGCACCCGGTGGATCTTTAGCTAGCGTGTATCATCTTACGAGAATACAATATGGTATAGATAATCCAGAAGAAGTCTGCATAAAAGTCTTTGCCCAAAAGGATAATCCTAGAATTCCGTCTGTCTTCTGGATTTGGAGAAGTGCCGATTTTCAAGAACGCGAATCTTATGATATGGTGGGAATCTCTTATGATAATCATCCGCGCCTTAAACGTATCCTAATGCCTGAAAGTTGGATAGGCTGGCCCTTACGTAAGGATTATATAACCCCCAATTTTTATGAAATACAAGATGCTCATTGAATGATAAGAAATTCATGCTCACTTATACAACACAACTCCAGATTTTATTCAAGTCAAGGAATATTTTTAGGTTCTTTTCCTAGATGAAACGGAATACCTATTTATAATTAATTCCTAATTATACAAAAGCATTCCAGATAGACTGAGCAAAAAAAGGGTTTCATTTGGATTCCCCTATTTTGAAAATCGCATATTAATTTCCTTCATATGAACAGAAAAATAGGATGACTCAAAGAAGTTCTCTACCAGGAACTTTGTACCGCGCACATTACTTAGCACAACTAGGAAAATAAGATAAGATAAAGATAAGCAAGACTAAAAAAATATTCGTCGGAATAGCGGAATACAAAATTAAGAAACGCAAAAAAATAAAGGGGAATCTCACCCCCTTCTTTATCATAAAGAAAAGATATATTTTAAAACTTCTTTAAAAAGAAAAAGAAGTGCCTCTATATTTATATTATAGATTTATCCACTTAGATGAATAAATATTATTAATGAATATGTATCACAATCCATCTCGAGGTATTTGGATCAATACCTATTCGGTGGATCTTTTTTTTTTTTTTCTCTGCCAGGAACCAGATTTGAACTGGTGACACGAGGATTTTCAGTCCTCTGCTCTACCAACTGAGCTATCCTGACCTTTTCTTGTGCATCATCCTAGTAGAGTATTTGTATCTATGTCAATTAAAAGGACTAAAAATTAATTAAAGTATTTCAAATTTTAAATTTGAAAATGGGGGGGGTAGTCCTATGCATTGTGCATGGTTTACTTAAATAAAACTTAAAAATAGAGTGAATAACCAAGATTTCTTGCCGATACTCTAATAAAAAAGAAATCTATTCAATGAATAGGATAAGATCCATTGAGTTCTCTTCGCATTCCTTTGTGAAAGAGTAGAATGAGAAAGAGCTAATGAATCTTAAACCCATTGCATTGATAAAAAGAAAAAAAAGTGCATTGATAAAAAGAAAAAAAAAAAGAGGATAAATAATAATAATATAGTATAGTTAGGGAATAAAAGAGGATTTGGGGATAGAGGGACTTGAACCCTCACAACTTATAAAGTCGACGGATTTTCCTTTTACTAGAAATTTCATTGTTGTCAGTATTGACATGTAGAATGGGACTCTCTCTTTGTCCTCGTCCGATTAATCCACTTTTTTAAAGATCTCGAAAACTTTGAATTTTAATTGAAGAATTTGATTATTCAATATTCGATTGGAGTGGATTCACAATAATGAAAAAAAAAAATTATGATATGAGTTTTTTATTTCATAATCATTATCATTTCTAATTTCATTTTTAAAAAAGATAAAGAACCTATATTATAATTAGAATATAATATGAGTTCTGTGATTAATCGTTTGCTATGTCAGTATCTATACGTGTTTATTAAATGTATAAGGTATAAAACCCCTCTTTCTCTAATTTAGAACTAGAAGGAATTCCACTAACAACACAACGTAATTAACTCGATTCGTTAGAACAGCTTCCATTGAGTCTCTGCACCTATCCTTTTCCTTTGTATTCTAGTTCGAGAACCCCTTGTTTTCTCAAAACACGGATTTGGCTCAGGATTGCCCTTTTTTAATTCCAGGGTTTCTCTGAATTTGGAAGTTACCACTTAGCAGGTTTCCATACCAAGGCTCAATACAATCAAGTCCGTAGCGTCTACCGATTTCGCCATATCCCCATTTCCCTCTTCTTTGAGACCAGGATTCCTTGTGTAATTTCATCCATCTCTTAGTTTTTTTTTTGAATCATTGAGTTCATCACTCAACGTAGTCTAGCAGTTCAGTTCGACTCTATTTGAGAGACCTCGCTTGCTTATTGCAATTCAGAATTGAATTGATTCTATCCTTGATGTATTTGCAATTCAATCCGAATCAATATATCCAAAAGTTTTTATCTCCCCCACCTCCCGTCTTACTTTTTATAGTATTCAAAATTATACTATAACGCTTGATATTTATTCTTTTTTTCTAATCAGAATTAGCAATTTTATTTACTCTGACTCTATGTTCCCCTTAGTGAAATATTAATCCTCAAAATTATTAACAAATAATAAAGTCTATAATGATCGAATGAAAATACCATAAATTCTATAATTTTATTTTTTAATATCCTATAGTTAAGCATATCAAGCTAACTTTATCTTTAAGAAGTTTTAGGTATTTTTTTATTTTTATAAGTATAACTTCAAATTTAGAACTAGTTAATAGCTAAGATTAATAACTAATAATCTGAGATTTTACGGATTTCTATACTATGACCTATTTCTATTTGTTACACTATTCTCCGTTATGTAAGCCCACTTAGCTCAGAGGTTAGAGCATCGCATTTGTAATGCGAGGGTCATCGGTTCAAATCCGATAGTCGGCTTTTTTTTCTCTATCGATGTTCTACGAACAAGAATTCTTTTTTTCCGAATTAAATGGAGAATCCAGGATCTTTTATGTTTTTTACCTTACAATTTTGCTAGATACAAAACAATAAAATAAATAATATATATACAAAAAAAAAAGATTTTGATGAAATTCCATTTTTTGGGGGTACTTTAGTTGATTTTACTCTGTTTATCCTGTAGTTTAATTCAGTTTTAATTTCGATGTATTCTGTAATGTAAATACAATGAAATTAGTTGTGTAAAATGAAATTTCAATAAAATAAAAAAGGAGTCTTCATGTCCCGTTATCGAGGACCTCGTTTAAAAAAAATACGCCGTCTGGGAGCTTTACCAGGACTCACTAGAAAAACACCTAAATCCGGAAGTAATCTTAAAAAAAAATTCAATTCCTGGGAAAAAGGAGCAAATATCGTATCGTCTTCAAGAAAAACAGAAATTGCGTTTTCATTATGGTCTGACAGAACGACAATTACTTAGATAGTGTACATATCGCTGGAAAAGCAAAAAGGTCAACAGGCCATGTTTTACTACAATTACTTGAAATGCGTTTGGATAATATCCGTTTTCGATTGGGTATGGCTTCAACCATTCCTGGGGCCCGCCATTAGTCAACCATAGACATATTTTAGTTAATGGTCGTATAGGTCAATATACCAAGTTTTCGTTGCAAACCCGCGATATTATTACTACGACAAGATAACCAAAGATCAAAGGTCTGGTTCAAAATTATATTGCTTCATCGGACCCGGGCGAATTGCCAAAGCATTTGGCGATTGACACGTTGGAATATAAAGGACTAAGTAAATAAAATCCTAGATAGGAAGTGGGTCGGTCTCAAAATAAATGAGTTGTTAGTTGTAGAAATATTACTCTCGTCAGACTTGAACTTAACGAAAAAAGGATAGGTTCATAGAATTTTCTTCCCCTTCCCCTTTCCCCGAACTAAATCGCCCTAAGACCATTACCATTAATTTGTATTTTCCCATCAACTAGCTAAAATTGATTAACCCTAGGATTAGGATCCTTTTTTTCTTTTTTCCTCTATGTGTATTTACATACCACAGTAATTTGCTATAGAGAATTTCTAATTTCTATTAAATCAAAATAAGATAATATAAGATATTATATTATTGCTGGAAAAAATTGTTATTTGATTTGATACATTGTGATCCTTAACGTTGATGAAATTAAGGAAAAACGGAAAGAGAGGGATTCGAACCCTCGGTAAAACAAAAGTCTACATAGCAGTTCCAATGCTACGCCTTGAACCGCTCGGCCATCTCTCCTACATAACTTATTATGGAAAATAAACTGAGTGAATAGCGAGTTTCTTATTCCTGCAGTACAGGTACAACCGCAACCACTCGGGGGTTCCATAGTTCTATTGGAAAAATTCCTTTTGATCTAAGTGGAAGGATACAGGATTTTTTACTAGAAATTGCGCTCGCTATAAAATAAAAGTTTTAATTTGGGTTATTCCCGCAACTAAAGAAAAAGAAAATGGAAGAATTCTTCTTATTGCATAATAAAATAAAGAAACCTTAGAATTCCGTTTGCATAAGATACGCTACACCATACTATCGAAATCAAAAATAGGGTATGAGACAATTAATAACTTTGAAAACACGAAATAGTTGATAACATAAGTTGTTGTTCAGAAATAGGAAAGTGGAATGAAATCCAGTCTTAGTCAAATATTTCATATCTCTTCGTGTCCAAGCAGAAGGAAAATGGTAACAATTTGAGCTGAGCGGAAAATCCATATCTCTCTTATCCATTTAAAGCATATGGATTTAGAGTAGAGCATATGGATCAATCTATTTATAATTATAAGAATCGAATGTGTTTGTTTTTATGTTATTTTGTGAAGGAATGAAAACAATTCTATATAGAATGGGTTGGGAATTATGCCTAGATCCCGTGGAAATGGAAATTTCATTGATAAGACCTCCTCAATTGTAGCCTATATTTTATTGCGAATAATTCCGACAACCTCAGGAGAAAAAAAGGCATTTACTTATTATAGAGATGGTGCGATTTGACTCTTTTTTTTGCTTTTTTTTAGCCTACCTATTACCTCAGTCTTACGAAAAAGAGAGGGGGGGTTGGCATAGAGAGAACCAAATTTGTAAAGCAAACAAACCCCCGCTTCGGGAAGGTGAGGCGAACTAACAATTCCTTCCGTCGTGTATCCTCGATTGATGCGGCTTCAGATACTTCAATTGTAGATTTGAGTATTGAGCGAAAGGGTTACACCTACAGGATATGGTATGGTATGGATTACAGGCCAATCCTACTCTATTAGTATCCGTAGGCAGCATAGGGGAGAAAAGCACTACACCTAGAAATAGGAATCAACAAGAGAAAAACTTTGTTAGAAATTACCCCTTTCCTGATCGGTATCAAGGGCTGGGAAGAATGGTTGGGATAACAAACAACCATCAGGTTTGTACTTTGGATACCCCTATAACCATCAAGATCGTTGAAAGTAGCTAATTCCTCTAAATAGGAGGCGTTGAGAACAAAAGAAATTATTGGAGCTATCGTTTTCCTCTAGCATTAATAGAATTCATTGGTGTTAAGAAAACCTCTTGTGGGAAGGTTGGCTAGAGATTTCTTGGAAAAATACCAGCCCCTTTCGGTTCATAATGAGACGGGACTAATTCTATTTTGATTCTATAGATATTTCGCTTAGTACTATTATGTACAGAAGGGAGGAGCCGTATGAGATGAAAACCTCATGTACGGTTTTGGAACGGAGATTTTTTTGAATAGAATGAACGACCGTAACGGATGTTGGCTCAATCCGAAGGAAATTATGCGGAAGCTTTGCAAAATTATTATGAAGCTACGCGACTAGAAATCGATCCCTATGATCGAAGTTATATACTCTATAACATAGGCCTTATACACACAAGCAATGGAGAGCATACAAAGGCTTTGGAATATTATTTCCGGGCACTAGAACGAAACCTTCTTACCGCAAGCTTTTAATAATATGGCCGTGATCTGTCATTACGTGCGACTATCTCCACTATAGAAAGAAAAAAAAAAAAAGAGAGGATCAAATTTTCTAGTAAAATACTAGAAAAAAAGGGCTTTCTACATAGGGATCGTAAAAACAACGATTTTTTCCCTATCAGCTGTAGGAAGGAAGGACACTTCACGAGAATCAAAAAACGAAGAAAGTATGGCCTATACTACTAACTCTATGGATAAAGTTTCTCAAATTGATAGAGAAAGCACCGTAAAGATCAATTAGTTGAGCGACTGGTCGATACAACTAAAAAAAACTGCTTACTTATCCCATGATATGGGGCCAAAATTTAGGAATCCGCTTATGTAATAGAGCCGATCCACTAAGGGATTAAGCAGCGTGTAAGTATCAGATCCCAAAGATAGTAAGTTCTTTTTTCTTTCTTATGGAAAAAAGTCTTTTTCAAGGATTCTATAGAGATTTCATATATGAAACCGGATAGTTACCTCTCAGAAAATTTGAACGAAGGCTCTATATCTATCTATGCTTCATTCTTCTGAAGGTGGGAAAAAAGATCAAACTGATTATTGATAAAAATTAGGGGTTTGAAACTTAGGTAATTAATTTCTTCTGCTTAACCAAGAACAAATTGGATCGATTTTTGATAAATCGAAATAGGGGAAATTCAGATAGCAATTTCTGAGCCGTATGAGGTAGGAAACTCTCAAGTACGGTTCTAAGGGAAGGAACTTCCTATTCCGACCGAGGAGAACAGGCCATTCTACAGGGTGATTCGGAAATTGCGGAAGCTTGGTTTGATCAAGCTGCTGAATATTGGAAACAAGCTATAGCGCTTACTCCGGGAAATTATATTGAAGCACAGAACTGGTTGAAGATTACGAAGCGCTTTGAATTTGAATAAGACCATGCTCCTTCTTTTTCATAAAATGGGTGGTTTGGTTGTTGATCCATTAATCAAATAAATTAGGTCGTAAGATCGAATCAAGAATTTCATTATATCCATTTCTTATACCTTCTATTTTATATGATATTTCATAAGAATAAACCATAGGGATAGGGTCTAGAATAGAAGTAATAAAGTGAATAAAAAGAGGGGGCAATCTAAATATTGCTAATATATTAGGACCATCTTATTAATAATTCTAATGAGTTATCTTGGAATTTAGAATCAAATAAAAAACCCTATATTATGCTCAAGGAAAGTAGATATAGATAGGAGCTTATGCCCTCAAAAAAAATACACTAGTTTCTTAAATTAAAAATAAAAAAGATTTTTTTCTTACGTCGAGAAATATTTGTTTTTCAAGATAAACAATGTCCGTTAGGCACCTAATCTTTATGTCATAATAGACCCGAACACTTGCCTCGGATTGACTTCAATATATAATTGCTCCAGTGAATAACTAAAAAAAAAATAGAAGGATGGTAGATAGTAAAGAAAAGAACTAATCACAATATCTATCTTTCAAAATCTATCTTTCAAAATCTATCTTTCAAAATATATATCTTTCAAAGATTCACTAAAAAGACAGTTGGCGGGTCTCTTTGTATGTCTTGTCCGGAAAGAGGAGGACTTAATGATTATTCGTTCGCCGGAACCAGAAGTAAAAATTGTTGTGGATAGGGATCCTGTAAAAACATCTTTTGAGGAATGGGCCAGACCCGGCCATTTCTCAAGAACACTAGCTAAGGGCCCTGATACTACCACTTGGATCTGGAACCTACATGCTGATGCTCACGATTTCGATAGTCATACTGGTGATTTGGAGGAGATTTCTCGAAAAGTCTTTAGTGCTCATTTCGGGCAACTTTCCATTATCTTTCTTTGGTTGAGTGGCATGTACTTTCATGGCGCCCGTTTTTCCAATTATGAAGCATGGCTAAGTGATCCTACTCACATTGGACCCAGTGCTCAGGTAGTTTGGCCTATAGTAGGGCAAGAAATATTGAATGGTGATGTAGGCGGGGGTTTCCGAGGAATCCAAATAACCTCTGGTTTTTTTCAGCTTTGGCGAGCATCTGGAATAACTAGTGAATTACAACTCTATTGTACTGCAATTGGTGCATTGATTTTTGCAGCGTTAATGCTTTTTGCTGGTTGGTTCCATTATCACAAAGCCGCTCCCAAATTGGCCTGGTTCCAAGATGTAGAATCCATGTTGAATCACCACTTAGCGGGATTATTAGGACTTGGGTCTCTTTCTTGGGCGGGGCACCAAATTCATGTATCTTTACCAATTAACCAATTTCTTGACGCTGGGGTGGATCCTAAAGAGATACCACTTCCTCATGAATTTATCTTGAATCGGGACCTTTTGGCTCAACTTTATCCTAGTTTTGCCGAAGGAGCAACCCCTTTTTTCACTTTAAATTGGTCCAAATACGCAGAATTTCTGACTTTTCGCGGAGGACTAGATCCAGTAACCGGTGGTCTCTGGCTGACCGATATTGCGCACCATCATTTAGCTATTGCTATTCTTTTCCTAATCGCAGGTCATATGTATAGGACCAATTGGGGTATTGGCCATGGACTTAAAGATATTTTGGAGGCTCACAAGGGCCCATTTACAGGACAAGGCCATAAGGGTCTTTATGAAATCTTAACAACGTCATGGCATGCTCAATTATCTCTTAACCTAGCTATGCTAGGCTCTACAACCATTGTTGTAGCTCATCATATGTATTCTATGCCTCCCTATCCATACCTAGCTACTGACTATGGTACACAACTTTCCTTGTTCACACACCACATGTGGATTGGCGGATTTCTAATAGTCGGTGCTGCTGCACATGCAGCAATTTTTATGGTAAGAGACTATGATCCAACTACTCGATACAACGATCTATTAGATCGCGTCCTTAGACACCGCGATGCAATCATATCCCACCTTAACTGGGTATGTATATTTCTAGGTTTTCACAGTTTTGGCTTGTACATTCATAATGATACCATGAGTGCTTTAGGCCGTCCACAAGATATGTTTTCGGATACTGCCATACAATTACAACCTATCTTTGCTCAATGGGTACAAAATATCCATGCTACTGCGCCTGGCGTAACAGCTCCTGGTGCAACAACAAGTACTAGCTTAACGTGGGGAGGCGGCGAGTTAGTAGCAGTAGGTGGCAAAGTGGCTTTGTTACCTATTCCATTAGGAACCGCAGATTTTTTAGTCCATCACATTCATGCATTTACCATACATGTGACTGTATTAATACTTTTGAAAGGTGTTTTATTTGCTCGGAGTTCCCGTTTGATACCCGATAAAGCAAATCTAGGTTTTCGCTTTCCTTGCGATGGGCCTGGCCGAGGGGGAACATGTCAAGTATCCGCCTGGGATCATGTTTTCTTAGGTTTATTCTGGATGTACAATGCAATTTCGGTAGTCATTTTCCATTTCAGTTGGAAAATGCAGTCGGATGTTTGGGGTACTATAAGTGATCAAGGGGTGGTAACTCATATTACAGGGGGAAACTTTGCACAGAGTTCCATTACGATTAATGGGTGGCTTCGAGATTTCTTGTGGGCACAGGCATCGCAAGTCATTCAGTCTTATGGTTCTTCATTATCTGCATATGGTCTTTTTTTCTTAGGTGCTCATTTTGTCTGGGCCTTCAGTTTAATGTTTTTATTCAGCGGCCGTGGTTATTGGCAAGAACTCATTGAATCTATCGTTTGGGCTCATAACAAATTAAAAGTTGCTCCTGCTACTCAGCCTAGAGCCTTGAGCATTATACAAGGACGCGCTGTAGGAGTAACCCATTACCTTCTGGGTGGAATTGCCACGACATGGGCATTCTTCTTAGCGAGAATTATTGCAGTAGGATAGTGGCTAGGAGGATTTGAAAGGCATTATGGAATTAAGATTTCCCAGGTTTAGCCAAGGCTTAGCTCAGGACCCCACTACTCGTCGTATTTGGTTTGGTATTGCTACCGCACATGATTTCGAAAGTCATGATGATATTACTGAAGAACGTCTTTATCAGAACATTTTTGCTTCTCACTTTGGGCAATTAGCAATAATCTTTCTATGGACGTCCGGAAATCTGTTTCATGTAGCTTGGCAAGGAAATTTTGAATCATGGATACAGGATCCTTTACACGTAAGACCTATTGCTCATGCGATTTGGGATCCTCATTTTGGTCAACCCGCTGTGGAAGCCTTTACTCGAGGAGGTGCTGCTGGTCCAGTGAATATTGCTTATTCTGGAGTTTATCAGTGGTGGTATACAATAGGATTACGCACCAATGAGGATCTTTATACTGGAGCTCTTTTTCTATTATTTCTTTCTACGCTGTCCTTAATAGCGGGTTGGTTACATCTACAACCCAAATGGAAACCAAGCCTTTCGTGGTTCAAAAACGCGGAATCTCGTCTCAATCATCATTTGTCAGGACTTTTCGGGGTAAGTTCTTTGGCTTGGACAGGACATTTAGTTCATGTTGCTATTCCCGCATCCAGGGGGGAGTACGTTCGATGGAATAATTTCTTAGATGTATTACCCTATCCCCAGGGGTTGGGACCCCTTTTGACGGGTCAATGGAATCTTTATGCCCAAAACCCTGATTCGAGTAATCATTTATTTGGTACCGCTCAAGGAGCGGGAACTGCCATTCTAACTCTTCTTGGGGGATTCCATCCACAAACACAAAGTTTGTGGCTGACCGATATGGCTCACCATCATTTAGCTATTGCATTTATTTTTCTCATTGCCGGTCACATGTATCGAACTAACTTCGGAATTGGGCACAGTATTAAAGATCTTTTAGAAGCGCATACTCCTCCGGGGGGTCGATTAGGGCGTGGGCATAAGGGCCTTTATGACACAATCAACAATTCGATTCATTTTCAGTTAGGTCTTGCTCTAGCTTCTTTAGGGGTTATTACTTCCTTAGTAGCTCAACATATGTACTCTTTACCTCCTTATGCATTCATAGCACAAGACTTTACTACTCAAGCTGCTTTATATACTCATCACCAATATATTGCAGGGTTCATCATGACAGGGGCTTTTGCTCATGGAGCTATTTTTTTCATTAGGGATTACAATCCGGAACAGAATGAGGATAATGTATTGGCAAGAATGTTAGACCATAAAGAAGCTATCATATCTCATTTAAGTTGGGCTAGCCTCTTTCTAGGATTCCATACCTTGGGCCTTTATGTTCATAACGACGTCATGCTTGCTTTTGGTACTCCAGAAAAGCAAATCTTGATCGAACCTATATTTGCCCAATGGATACAATCTGCTCATGGCAAGACGACATATGGGTTCGATATACTCTTATCTTCAACGAATGGCCCCGCTTTCAATGCGGGTCGAAGCCTATGGTTGCCCGGATGGTTGAATGCTGTTAATGAGAATAGTAATTCGCTTTTCTTAACAATAGGACCTGGGGATTTCTTGGTTCATCATGCTATTGCTCTAGGTTTGCATACAACTACATTGATTTTAGTAAAGGGCGCTTTAGATGCACGCGGTTCCAAATTAATGCCAGATAAAAAGGATTTTGGATATAGTTTTCCTTGTGACGGCCCAGGGCGCGGCGGTACTTGTGATATTTCTGCTTGGGACGCATTTTATTTGGCAGTTTTCTGGATGTTAAATACCATTGGGTGGGTTACTTTTTATTGGCATTGGAAACATATCACATTATGGCAGGGCAACGTTTCACAATTTAATGAATCCTCCACTTATTTGATGGGATGGTTAAGAGATTACCTATGGTTAAACTCTTCACAACTTATCAATGGATATAATCCTTTTGGGATGAATAGTTTATCGGTATGGGCGTGGATGTTCTTATTTGGACATCTTGTTTGGGCTACTGGATTTATGTTCTTAATTTCCTGGCGGGGGTATTGGCAGGAATTAATTGAGACTTTAGCATGGGCTCATGAACGCACACCTTTAGCTAATTTAATTCGCTGGAGAGATAAGCCCGTGGCTCTTTCCATTGTGCAAGCAAGATTGGTTGGATTAGCTCACTTTTCCGTGGGTTATATATTCACTTATGCAGCTTTCTTGATTGCCTCAACATCAGGCAAGTTTGGTTAATTTAGTTTGTTTTTTTGTACTGTATCAGCACCTAGTTCATTACTCTTGATAGAGAGGGAGGATCTGCCTTTTTAGATTTCTTTTTCTATTTATTTTTCCATCTAGGATTAGAACCGTATACTTGGTAATAATAGCAACGACACATTATGGCAAAAAAAAGTTTGATTCAGAGGGAGAAGAAGCGGCAGAAATTAGAACAGAAATATCATTTGATTCGTCAATCTTTAAAAAAAAAGATAAGAAGCAAAGTTTCTCCCTTGAGTTTGAGTGAAAAAACGAAAATGCGAGAAAAATTGCAATCCCTACCGCGTAATAGTGCACCTACACGCCTTCATCGACGTTGTTTTTTGACCGGAAGACCTAGAGCTAACTATCGACATTTTGGGCTATCCGGACACGTACTTCGAGAAATGGTTTATGAATGTTTGTTACCGGGTGCAACAAGATCCAGTTGGTAAGGATAAAATACCCTTTCGTATTTGTATGGATTTCTGGAATTGATAATCATAGAGGAGCCCTCTTTACCATTCTGTATAAATGGACTATTCTATTTGTATAGATATTGGTAGAGGGGCGTATCCAACCCTCTTTTATCCACTAGTTACCCCTCTTTAGTTTAAGAGTATAGAGCAGTTTGGTAGCTCATAAGGCTCATAACCTTGGGGTTGCGGGTTCGATTCCCACTACCGCCTCCATACTCCTTCTTTATGATATATGCATGATATAATATATACATCATGCATTTGTATCTGGATTTTTTGATTTCCTAAAAGAGTTTTGGTCTAACAGTTTTTTCTCGGAAGAAGCAAAAAAATAAAAGAAAGAATAAAATATGAAAGAAAAGCGTCCATTGTCTAATGGATAGGACAGAGGTCTTCTAAACCTTTGGTATAGGTTCAAATCCTATTGGACGCAATCTTATTTCTATCTATTCTTTAAATAACTATACTAAACTAAAAACAAAGAAAACTTTTTTGCATGATTCAAATGAAAAAGCTTTCTCAACGATTCCTATTCTACTAACAAGAGTAGACATGCAAAATTTATTTGTTACTGAAGAGAAAACCGTTCCAGCTGTTCCTGAATAGCTTCCTTCAAAAGGATTTCCGCTTGCTCGGTGAATGTCTTGCTAGAAGATATAATTTCTTGGAATTGAGGTTTAGTATCTTTTAGATGTTTACGTAACTCATCCAGAAATTTATTTACCTGTTCAATTTCTAACGAATCAAGATATCCTCTTGTTCCGGTATAAATAGTAGCTATCTGCTCTTCCACTGGGAGAGGATTTGCCTGGGATTGTTTAAGCAATTCCCTTAATCGTCGACCCCTTGCCAATTGATTCTGACTTGTTTTATCGAGAGCAGAGGCGAATTGTGCAAAGGCTTGTAACTCTGCGAATTGCGCTAGTTCCAATTTTGATTTGCCAGCTACTTGTTTCATGGCTTTAATTTGAGCCGCGGATCCTACTCTGGAAACAGAAATACCCACATTAATAGCGGGTCGAATTCCGGCATTGAATAGATCCGCAGATAAGAATATTTGTCCATCTGTAATGGAGATTACATTAGTAGGAATATAGGCGGAAACGTCTCCAGATTGAGTCTCAACTATTGGTAAAGCGGTCATACTTCCTTCGCCTAAAAGAGAATTTAATTTAGCGGCTCTTTCTAAAAGGCGTGAATGCAAATAAAAAACATCCCCTGGATAAGCCTCACGTCCGGGAGGTCTTCTTAATAGAAGGGACATTTGGCGATAAGCTTGTGCCTGTTTGGAGAGATCATCATAAATTATTAAAGTATGCCGTTCGCGGTACATAAAATACTCAGCCAGGGCTGCTCCCGTATAAGGAGCGAGGTATTGTAATGTAGCAGGTGAATCCGCCATTTCAGCTACTACAATAGTGTATTCCATGGCCCCCTCCTCATGGAAAGTAGTTACTACTTGAGCTACGGAGGATGCTCTTTGACCGATAGCTACATAAACACATATTACACCTTGCCCTTTTTGATTGAGAATTGTATCTGTGGCTACTGCTGTTTTGCCAGTCTGTCTGTCCCCAATAATTAACTCTCGCTGACCGCGCCCTATAGGGATCATCGAATCGATAGCAATAAGCCCTGTTTGAAGAGGTTCGTATACGGAACGCCTGGAAATTATACTTGGAGCAGGAGATTCAATTAAGCGAGATTCGGAAGCTATAATTTCGCCTTTCCCATCAATAGGTTTAGCCAGAGCATTTACAACACGACCCAAGTAAGCCTCACTCACGGGTATCTGAGCAATTCTTCCTGTTGCTTTTACAAAACTTCCCTCTTGTATCATCAACCCATCGCCCATTAATACAATCCCAACATTTTTGGATTCCAAATTCAGAGCAATACCCCTAGTACCTTCTGCAAATTCGACTAATTCACCTGACATTATTTCACCAAGACCTATAATACGAGCAATCCCATCCCCCACTTGAACTACGCGACCTATATTCTCAATCCCTACTTTCCTATTATATTGTTCAATACGTTCGCGGAGAATTTTATGAATTTCGTCGACTCGAAGGGTTGCCATTAGTGTTTCTTGACTCTTTTTTCGGAAGCAAGGGGAAAAATAATGCCTAAATTCTAAACGAAAGTAGAAGTTCAAGGCCTAATTAATTTAATTATTTCTTCCATTCCAGGGACCCGAGAATGCCAATATTAGCACGAATCGTACGGAAATGTAACTCGGTATTCAAACAACTATTCAGAGTTCCTAGAGCTCCTTGTACGGCCTGTTGGAAAACCCGCTGTCGGACCTGATTCATTGCCCTTTGTTTTTCAAAATAAAGGGTTTCGTTTTTAGACTTTTCCAATTGTTCCAAACTAATAGAAGTAGCATTAATCAAATTTGCTTTTTCTCGTTCTATCTCAGAGTATCCATTCATTCGATACTCATCCGCTTCTAGTTCGACTTTCTGTAATCGAATCCGAGCTTTTTCGAGTTGCTCAATGGTCCCTCTACGCAATTCTTCTGAATTTCGAATAGTACTCAAGATCCTCTGTTTTCGATTATCTAATAAATCTTTTAATGAAAGTAGATTATTTTGTAAGTTTACAACTTTTATGATCTCTTCCCGAACCAAACATGAATCTTTCGATTCATTTGGCTCTCACGCTCCTTTTTTTTTTTCTATAGCTATTTCCATATCTTTTTTTTAAGTAATGAGCCTATCCTCTATCTTCTTTTTTATGTTTATATTTCAATATACCGAAACCTATATAAGACTAGATAAATATTAAGAGGACTCTTCCGCCTAGATAAAAATATATCATGGTCAGCAAAGTTGTTTCTTTATTTTTATTTGCCCTCTAGTTAATAATTTCAATTTCATTAAGAAAAACTAACTAAATAAATGGAAAATGAAAATTAATAGAATTCTTTTTTATTTTTTTTTTCTTCAAATCCAAAAAATTTCTCTTTTTTATACATAGGTCGTCGATTCGGCATTGGTTAAAAAAGGGCAGGGTGCCCCCTTTTTTTTCTAGTAAATAGTTCAAACCATTTTATCGATATGAGTGTTCTATATCAGATAAATTTTACATTAGCTATTTCCCGTTTAAATTGGTACTAATACTAATATAGTTGTAGAAAGAGTACCTCTTTTTGCCTGGACTTCAAGCAGTTTAGCTTTAACCGTGTTAATGGTCTCACATTCTTGGTTTATAGAGAATCAAAGTTGATTTACCAATGAGTCGCGAAATGCTATGGTTCTTCCATATGATTTCTGAATTTATTCAGAAGTAATTCGTCGAGATCGTGCACCCTTTTCTTATTTATCCGAAAAATACTAAAAAATATTATAAAGTGCAGCCGGATAGATCCAATCTATTCTTGAAATAGACAACTCGCACACACTCCCTTTCCAAAAAAAATCAAAACACCAACCACTACAGTTAGATTTATTAGATTTGTTGCTAAAATATCGGTATTAAGCCCGAAACTGCCAGCGGATGGCCAGTGAGCTAAAAAAACGAAAGAATGGGTTACATTTTTCATATGCTCTCCTCTTATAGATAGGACGAACAAAGAACAAAGTTTTTCGATCACTTACTTCGCTCGCCCTTTTTTGATCGGTTTTTTTAATGCAAATAGATTCAATCTAGTAATTTCTTTTAGATTAAGTCTTACGTCTTGTTTGACCGGTGAAAGACTTCCTTTGTTGAAATGTTCTGTTCCCAAAATTCCTAAAATAAAAGGAAAAAACTTTCCACTTTCCTAAACTAAGGACGGGAAATAAGAAGGTGAGCATATCTTCTAAATTAATAATACTCAACTCAGCCCTTCCTAGAATGGGGTATTATCTGTCCCGATAAATAGATAATTCCAGGAGTAATAAATAGGAGTAAATTAAATAAAGTATTGATATAATTGGAATTGTGGAAGCAAATACCAATTTACTAAAAAAAGAAAAAAGTATCTAATCGAAATCGAAAGAATTTTTTTTTTAAGATTAAACAAAAGGGTTCGCAAATAAAAGCGCTAGTGCCACAACTAGTCCATAAATTGTTAAAGCTTCCATAAAAGCTAGACTAAGCAATAAAGTACCTCGTATTTTACCTTCTGCTTCTGGCTGTCTCGCAATACCTTCTACAGCTTGTCCTGCAGCAGTACCTTGACCAACTCCAGGTCCAATAGAAGCAAGCCCTACGGCCAATCCAGCAGCAATAACAGAAGCAGCAGCAATTAGTGGATTCATGGTGAGTAGTTCCTCGTGTCAAAAAAAAGAAATGGTTAAGGATACAATCAACCAATAAATTCTTACTTCTAAGCTCTATTGGGGAGAAGTAAAGTAACTAAAAAGTACAAATTGAAATCAAATTGAAATGATAATGTGAATTGTCCGAACTACATAGAAGGGAATTCCATATCCATATATCGGATTAGATAATGAATCTAACCTAGGAATATATAATATAATATCCTATATATATACATTTGTTTCTTCTATTTTGTTTGCATATTTTCTCATTTTCTATTGAATCGGATTCTAAAATCATTGCTTAAAGTGGAAACCTGCATAAAAGAGGACTCCACTTATAGACATTAAGGATATTATAGTATAGATCTAGCCTGACTCCACCCTCCTTAATGCATATATACTTTGAAAATTCCATAATATAGTCTATTCTATTCTCTCTCCTACAACTCTAGGCTATATATTCATACGCATTTCTAACTATTTTTTTGCAACCAAGCAGATTATCTGGAACCATGCATGAATTGAGCTAAGCTGCAAAAAAAAAAAATACTATTTCCAAAAAGAGTCAATTCAATGATGACCCTCCATGGATTCACCTATATAGGCTGCGGCTAATGTTGCAAAAATAAGAGCTTGAATACCGCTTGTAAATAATCCAAGAAACATGACCGGTATAGGGATTACTAAGGGGACTAAAGAAACAAGAACAACAACGACTAATTCATCCGCCAATATATTCCCGAAAAGTCGAAAGCTAAGCGATAATGGTTTTGTGAAATCTTCTAGGATGTTAATTGGTAAAAGGATTGGAGTTGGTTTAATATATTTCTCGAAATAGCTCAATCCTTTTTTGCTAAGACCAGCATAAAAATATGCCGCTGACGTGAGTAAAGCTAAAGCAACAGTAGTATTTATATCATTCGTGGGCGCTGCTAATTCCCCATGGGGTAACTCTATAATTTTCCAAGGTAAAAGAGCACCCGACCAATTCGAAACAAAAATAAAAAGGAACATAGTTCCAATAAAGGGAACCCAGGGACCATATTCTTCTCCAATCTGAGTTTTGCTCAAGTCTCGAATAAACTCAAGGACATATTCAAAAAAATTCTGACCGTCGGTCGGGATGGTTTGTGGATTCCGAACAGCTATGACAACTGAACCTAGCAAGATAGTAATTACGACCCAAGAAGTGATGAGTACTTGGGCATGAATTTGGAAACCTCCTATTTGCCAATAGAAGTGTTGGCCTACTTCTACACCCGATATATCGTATAACCCCTTGAGTGTTTTAATGGAACAAGGTATAATATTCATATTGTCCTCTGATAAAAATTGAACTTCAAAAAAGGAATTCTTTTGATTCAACCATCTCTTTCTCAACTCAGCAACTTGAAGTATTAATCTTATATTTAGGATACCAAGAAAGCACATCAGATCATAATATATATCAATACCCTCTAATATATATCAATATTCCCCTTCTTTTTTCTATGCAAAAAAAATTCTATGCAAAAAAAAAGATATAGTAAAGTAAGTGATTCCATAAATTTACGCAGTTGCCCATGAATTCACTATATATTCTTAATCAACGATTTCTTATATAGAGAGAACGGCCCTCACAAATTGAAAATACTAATTTGTTAAGAATCAATCGAATTGAAGTCATAGTGTCATCGTTGGCTGGAATCGATATATTCGCGAGATCCGGGTCACAATTTGTATCGACTAAAGAAATAGTAGGAATCCCCAAAATGGCACATTCCCGAAGAGCTATATACTCTTTTTGCTGATCAAGGACGATCACAATGTCTGGCAATCTCGTCATATATTTGATCCCGCCGAGATACCTTTGCAAAGTAGATAATTTTCTCTTCAAGATTGCCACATCTCTTTTTGGGAGATGGTGGAATTTTCCCATTTTTTCTTCTGCTCTTAAGTCTCTAAATTGAGAAAGTCTAGTTTTCGTAATCGACCAATTCGTTAACATACCACTGAACCACTTTTTATTAACATAATGACAACGAGCCCTTATTGCAGCTGATGCTACTAAATCTGTTGCTCTTTTTTTGGTACCAACAATTAAGAAACTTTTTCCCTGACTTGCTGCATCAAAAACTAAATCACAAGCTTCTGATAAAAAACGAGCCGTTCTAGCGAGATTTATAATATGAGTACCTTTACGCTTTGCCGAAATGTAAGGGGCCATTTTAGGATTCCATTTCTTAATACCATGACCAAAATGAACTCCTGCTTCTATCATCTCTTTCAAATTAATGTTCCAATATCTTCTTGTCATTTTTTCCACACTTCCTTTTTTTTAATCCTACCATTCCATTACGGAATTTAGTTCTTTTTGAAGATTAAGAAAGATCCGAAATAGCTTGAAATAAATAATAATTGTTCCGAGAGAACCTTGTACTAAGATAAGAGTTGGCCATTGATACATGGTATAAACATAACCACCTTAATGAATTAACTGACTTGTTTTACTTATTAAAATAAAAATCTTAAAAATCTAAAATTTGACCTGTTAGTGTTCTAAGTTCAAAAGTCTAGTAAAGTAAAAAATATTTTTATGGGGGTTCTTATGTCTCATAAAAATTGTTTGTTACGTCAGAATCTGAAGAAACTAATTCTGTATGGAGAAACAAAAAATCTCTCATTTCCGACGCGAATAGATTTTTTTTTTTTATTTCGAAATAAAGGTTCTTGTCTTGTGGGGAACGATGCACAAATTTTTGGAATCCGGTACCAACAGGTATAATCCCCCCCAGAACTACGTTTTCTTTCAAGCCTTTCAACCAATCAATGCGACCTCGTAGGGCAGCTTTTGCTAAAACTCGAGCAGTTTCTTGAAAACTTGCTTCAGATATGAAACTTTGGGTATTCAGGGAAGCCCTTGTTATTCCCAATAAGATTGCCCGATAATAGATCGATTCATCCAAAGCTCGTCCTGCTCGTTCCGCTCGCAATAGTCCGATTAATTCCCCAGGCGAAAAAACATTAGACATTCCATCTTCGGAAACCCGCACTTTTGATGTTACTTGGCGTATAATAATCTCTATATGTCTATTATGGATCTGTACCCCTTGGGATCGATAAACCTTTTGGATTTTATTAACCAAAGAGATACGACTTTGGGCTATGGTTAGCTCAGCTCCAATCAAGAATCCCCAAGGGACCCCAAGAATTCTTGGTATACGCTCATTCCAATCCTCAATTCTCCTTTCGAGATTCGGGGATAATGAATCAATTGAACGCGCTTCAAAGATTTGTTCCACTTTTGGAAGACCTTGCGTTATGTCACTAGATCTCGATTTTTCATATATAAACGTAACTAACCTATCTCCCTTGTAAAGGATTTCTCCATAATGACCATTAACAGTTGCTCCTGTAGTGGCCAAATAAGGTTTAGCTGCTCTTATAACAAAGGAATTCATATTTACAATGAAAATTTGACCGGATTTTTTTATGTGCGATTTAAATAGACATACATTTTCACAAATAAATTGTCCAAGGTGAATTATTGCCAATGTCTCTTCCCAAGAATCATGATGGACAAAGTGACAATTCAAAAGGAATGGATCCAACATTATGTTACTATCGAAATTAGAAATCCTTTTATTTTCATCTATTAAAGAGTATTTAAGTTCTTGAAGTACTTGGAAGGTTTGTTTTAAATTGTCAACGAACAAATATTTTTTTAACAGGATTTTATTATGCGTTAGTAAATAGTAAGATGAAGAAAAATGCGATATACTAGCTACAATAGCGCCTAAGGGCCCAAAAATTTCTCGAATAGGAATTCTAGGATTCCATTCTTTTATCGCATTGGGATGTTTTGAATTCTTGAATAAACCAATTCGAGAACAGTTGGATGCCGACAAAATCATCAAAGAGTGGTATTCTTTATTTCGATTCAACAAAGTGCCAATAGCTTCTGGATGTTGGCTAAGTGATTCAATCTTCGCCTTGGAATAAAAAGAATTGATATTGGCGCGATCTAACCTATTATGGGGAATCGGTCCTGCACTTGTCCTACCATACCTTTTTCGTGTATACGAAATAGTGGACTTGACTAACTCAATTCTTAGGAAATCGCGAATAAGATCATTTGCTCTTACCTCAACAAGGGAAGCACCAGCCTTTTCTTTTTCTTCTTGTTCCCAATTCACTACTAAGCAAGTTCTAACAAATTGACTATTTGTGTGATAAATTCTTTGAGTTAACTTGCTATTTTCATGAGAAATAAAATTGACAAGTCGAATTTGGAGATTATTTTCTTCTTGCAAGAGATCCTGCGGGAAAAGTGTTGCTAAATTTCTTCCTTCGTCCATTTCATATGCCACTGTAGGGCGAACGGAAACAAAATACTTTTCCTTGCTCTTGAGAATTTTTTTCCGTTGAACATAGACCCAATTTTTCCTTTTTTTTGATTCCTTAGAATCTTTTTTTTGTCTTTCTGGCGGTATCAAACAGCCACCTAATATCTTATCCGCCTCTTCAGGAAAATGAATATCTCCGGAAAATATTTTGAGTTCCGTATGGCTTTTTTTTCTCTTCACTCGGACCAGTCCGCCTAGTCGACTTCTTGTATTTTTTGTGAGTTGTGTATTCACTCCAATAATACTATTGTCAAGTATCTTTAGGGATGAAGATCTCGGCAAGATATGAAGTTCTTGAAGAATGAAAAAAAACCGATCTACTTCTTTTTGGTATTTTAGACTAAATTCTTTTGTTCCTCGATGCTCAATCAAACCCTCTTTTTTTAAGATGGAATCTTCCTCTGGGCTCTCGTATTCGTCCTCTGAATCTTCTTCTGAGTCTTCCTCTAAAGTACCATATTTTTCCTCTGCGCTTTCCCCGGGGCTGCCATATTCGTCTTCTGAGTCTTCCTCTAGAGTTCCATATTCGTCCTCTTGGGTCCTATATTTGCTCTCTGGGCTCCCATATTCCTCTTCTGAGTCTTTCTCTAAAGTCCTATATTCGTTCTCTGGGTTCCCATATTCGTTTTCTGGGCTCCCATATTCGTCTTCTAGGGTTTCATATTCGTATTCGTCTTCTAGGATTCCATATTTAGATTCTTCTAGGGTTTCATATTCATATTCGTCCTCTCGGGTCCTGTATTCGTCTTCTAGGGTCTCATATTCCTCTTCTGAGTCTTCCGCTCGAGTCCTATATTCTTCTTCTAGGGTCCTATATCTAAATTTAACAATTCCTGAACCCTTTTTATCTTTTCTGTATCGGGGATCGTCAAAATAAGCAAAAATAGTATTTCTACGTAAAACACCCATAAGGGGGATTTCAATCGAAATCCCAAAACAGGATATTAGTTCTTTCTCTTGTTCTTGATGATATTGTAATGGAATGACGAACCTATTTCTTCGCTTTTTCGCCAACAAATCTGAATTATCTTGAAAAATAGAAGGATAGATAAAATTCCAATGGCCATTGGACATGATTCGATCCGACGTTGAATAATCAAGAATTTCCCTATCTTTTTTACCATAAGTATTCATTTGATCTTGATCCTTGTGGAGTGAAAAAGACGCTATACTGGATCTGCACATACTTACTGACAATATCCATAAATGGCTTGTTTTTGGTAATCGGCGAAGATTACCATATTGATATTCGGGCGCATGGTAAACATCAGTACTCCAGTGCATTTCGCCGTCTGATTCAGAATAAATATGCTTTTGTACCCTTTCTTTAAAATGTAAAGTGGACGTTCCGGCACGAATCTCCGCAATTACTTGTTCGGATTTTACATATTGATCATTTTGCACTAGAATCAAGCTTTTTGAGGGAATATTCACACTATATAGAATATCTTGACTCTGAATAGTTACATGCAAGTCTATATAACATAGAAAAGCAGGCTGCCCATGACGGGTACGTGTGGGGTGAACCAAATTCTCATTGAATTTTATTTTTCCATTCGAAGGGGATCGTACAAGGTCGGCAGTACCCCCTGTGAATACTCCGCCAGTATGAAAAGTTCTTAATGTTAGTTGAGTCCCTGGCTCCCCAATTGATTGACCTGCAATAATACCTACGGCTTCTCCCAATTCGACCAGATCACTATGAGTAGGACTCCGGCCATAGCATAATTGACAGATCCAAGAAGTGCTTCGGCAAGTAAAGGGGGTTCTAATATATATTGGTTGTGCTCGAAATGGTTGTGCTCGAAAGGCAGTTATGAATCGATTGACTAATCCAATTCCAATATCTTGATTTCGCGCGGCAATGCATCGTGAACCGATATATATATCGTCTGCTAATACACGACCAATTAGTGTTTGGACAAAAAGTTTTTCCGTCATCCCATTTTGAGGACTTACAGAAATACCTCGGATAGTACCACAATCTCTTCTACGCACAATAATATGTTGAACTACTTCAACAAGTCTACGTGTAAGATATCCAGCATCTGCTGTTCGCACAGCAGTATCTACAACCCCTTTGCGGGCTCCATAGCAGGAAATTATATATTCTGTCAAAGAAAGTCCCTCGCGTAAATTGCTTTGAATAGGTAAATCAATCATTTGTCCTTGAGGGTCCGACATTAATCCTCTCATACCTACTAATTGGTGTACTTGAGATGCATTTCCTCTGGCTCCTGAAAAAGACATTAGATAGACTGGATTAGAAGGATCCGTTATCCGAAAATTTGAATTCATTTCTTGTTTCAAATATTCACTTGTCGCATACCATATCTCAACAGATTGGCGTAATTTTTCTACCGCGTGTACAGCCCCATAATAATAGTGTTTCTCCAAAAGAAAACTCTGTTGTTCCGCGTCTTGGACTAACCATCCCTTAGAGGGTATTGTTAAAAGATCCTCGATTCCTAACGAAATCGATGTAGTAGTGGCTTGATGGAAGCCCAGAGTCTTTAGTTGATCCAGTATATGGGATGTATATCCCATTCCAAAATGATCTATTAATCTGCTAATAAGTCGTTTCATACCAGTTCCGTCTATCTCTTTATTATGAAAGACCAGATTGGCCCGTTCCGCCATACATAAGTACCCCCTTTTCGGCTGAGTAGGATTCGACAATTGCTGAGTAGGATTCGACAATGGGCCTGAGTCAGTGATTCGAAAATTTAATTAACTTAATTGCCTCAATCTCAATCTGGATTCGCGTGGCAAATAATGATGATACTAGGGAAATCGGAATGCCCCCCGAAAGGGGAGGGGCATCGCCGAATCTAACTTTCTTGTTTAGGTAGTGTATGAATAGGCCTGACTAAATCCTTGTATGGCTTCCTCTATTTCTCTATAAAAAGAAATATGACCAAGAGTGGTTCGAATGTATATCGAACGAATTTCTTTTTTTCTATTTCCCATTATTAGATAGTGGGCATAAATCTCATGATAAGTCCCCAAAGATTCATATTGAACTTCAATCGGAACTTCTCTTGACCCAATGACGCGTTGATCCAGGTTCCATCGTAGCCACAAGGGACTATCTAAACTGATTAGTTTTTGTCTATAAGCTCCCAGTGCATCATAAGAACTAGAAAAATGGGGTTCTTTATCTTTCCTATATTTAAAATTATTATTATTATTGTAATTTACTTTTAGATTTGGGTAGTTTCTGCAACTATTATATCTATTTGCACAAATACCTCGACGCTTTCCAATCGTTAATACATAAAGCCCGATAAGCATGTCTTGGGTTGGTACGCAAATAGGATCCCCAATAGCGGGAGATAAGAGATTCATATGAGAAAACATAAGTAAACGGGCTTCTGCCTGAGCTTCCAAGGATAAAGGTAGATGAACAGCCATTTGATCTCCATCAAAGTCCGCATTGAAACCCTTACACACTAATGGGTGTAAAGAAATAGTACGCCCCTCTACTAAAGTGGGTTGAAAGGCCTGTATGCCTAATCTATGCAGGGTAGGTGCTCTATTTAACAGTACAGGATGTCCCCGCATAACTTCTTGAAGTATTTCCCATACAATGGGTTCTTTTTCCCAAATTTTCCTTTTAGCAATCCTTACATTAGAAGTGGCGCGTTTCGTGATTAAATCGCGAATTACAAATAGCTGAAAAAGCTTTATTGCTATCTCTAGAGGTAATCCACATTGATGTAATGAAAGCGAAGGACCCACAACAATGACAGAACGCCCCGAGTAATCGACCCGTTTCCCAAGCAGAGTCTCGCGAAACCTTCCCTCTTTACCTTCAATTACATCTGAAAGTGATTTGTATACTTTATTGTGACCATCCCTCGTCGGTTGCCCGCGGGACCCACTATCAAGAAGTGTATCCACGGCTTCTTGTACCAATTTTTCCTGGCACATTACTAAATCTGCTGGCGCTAATTCACTTCTTTTTAATAGATAGGCAAGATTGTTGTTCCGACGGATAACTCTCTTATAAAGTTCATTAATGTCTGAAGTCACTACTTTATCTCCAGACCTATAAACAATAGGTCTCAATTCGGGAGGAAGAACCGGTAATAAGCACAAAACCATCCATTCTGGTTCTACATTTGTTTGAATAAAATGTTTCGCCAATTGCATGCGTCTAATCAAAAAAACTTTTCTTATTCGTCTTTTTCTATCTTCCCACTCATCTCCACTATACCCCTCGTCTTCTAATTCCTTCCATTCGACCAAAGAATTCTCTATAATAATTCGCAAATCCAAATCTGCTAATTGTTCTCTAATAGCACCTGCTCCTGTCGCAATTTCCCGATTTCGAAATGTTGCAAAGCCTGGGGTAGAAAAAAAGGGAGAAATGCTGTGGTTACAGGATGCAATTTCCTCTTCGAATAAACCTCGTAATCGTAAAAAAGTGGGTTTTTTAGTGCTGGGCCTAGCAAAAGAGAAATCGCCGTATACTAGGCCCTCCAACTTCTTAAGAGGTTTATCTAAAAGATTCGCGATATAACTAGGAAGACCTTTCAAATACCACACATGAGTCACGGGACATGCGAGTTTGATGTATCCCATTTGATATCTTCGTATCCGAGAATCCACAAATTCGACCCCGCATTTTTGGCAAAATCTTTCGTCTTCGTTTTCAGCTCCGCTCGCTCGAGAATTGCCACAAGCGCAAATCCCGCTTTTTATGGGTCCAAAGATTCTTTCGCAAAACAATCCATCTTTTTCTGGTTTATCGGTTTTATAATGAAAAGTAGAGGGCCTTGTGACTTCGCCAACGACTTCTCCATTAGGTAGGTTTTTGTTAGCCCAAGCCTTTATTTGTTGAGGGGAAACGAGTCCAATTTGAAGTTGTTGATGTTTATATTGGTCAATCATAAAATAGAAATAAGAAAAGAATTTATATTTATTCCGATCAAACTTCCTCCCTATTAACCTGGAAGTTCTTTTCAGATACAAGGAAATGATTCAGTTCTAGAGCCAAAGATCGTAGTTCTCGAACGAGCACTCGAAAAGATTCTGGAGGATCCTCATGATTAGGTATTCTTTTTCCCCAGATCGTAGCATTAAGTATTTCTTGGCGAGCTATAAGATGGTCAGATTTATAAGTAAGTATCTCTTGTAAAATATGAGCAACACCAAATCCTTCTAAAGCCCAAACTTCCATTTCTCCTACTCGTTGTCCCCCTTGCTTGGCTCTTCCTCTAACCGGTTGTTGTGTAACAAGTGAGTAGGGCCCAGTAGAACGCCCATGAATTTTCTCATCAACTTGATGAATTAATTTTAAGATATAGGACTTCCCTATTAGAACAGGTTGCTCAAAGGGGTCGCCTGTTCTTCCATCAAATATTCTGCTTTTTCCCGGGTACTCGGGTTCAAATACCCATGGATTTTTTGTTTCTTTACTGGCTTCATATAATTCTGAAAACACAAGTTTTCTTGAAGCCTCTTGCTCATATCTCTCATCAAAGGGTGCTATTCTATAATGTTTCTTTAGCAGATCCCCCGCTAATCCGAGCGAGCTTTCAAATATTTGTCCCACATTCATTCGGGAGGGTACTCCTAAGGGATTGAAGACCATATCAACGGGTGTTCCATCTTGCAAATAGGGCATATCTTGCCTAGGCAAAATTTTGGAAATGATCCCTTTATTCCCATGTCTTCCGGCTACTTTATCCCCAACTTTGATTTCACGTTTCTGTAAAATATATACACGAACCATTATGTCGAGCGGGTCCCTTTGGATCCATTTCACATCGATAACGCGCCCTCTTCCACCTATAGGTAATTTCAGAGAAGTTTCTTTTGAAGTGGAAACCTCAAGGCCAAATATGGCCCGTAATAATCCAGCTTCCGCGATATAAGATGATTCGCTCGCTATCTGAGGCGTTAATTTACCTACTAAAATATCACCAGTTTCTACCCAGGATCCCAACCTAACAACTCCATTTCTGTCCAAATTGCGGAGTAAATGTTCTTCTAGATGTGGTATTTCTTTAGTGATTTTTTCAGCGGAGCCCTGGCTTGTCGTATCCGTCTGAATTTCATATTTCCGGATGTGAAAAGAGGTATAAATATCTTCATATACCAAACGTTCGCTAATTAGTACTGCGTCTTCAAAATTGTAACCTTCCCATGGCATATAAGCTACTAATACGTTTTTTCCTAAAGCAAGTTCGCCCCCAATTGTAGCAGCTCCTTCTGCTAAAATTTGTCCTTTTTTAATGGATTTACCCCGTGGAACCCGGGGTTTTTGGTGCATACAAGTATTTTTGTTAGAGCGACGGTGGTTAACTAAAGGAATACTTATAGTCTTCCCACTACTTGATAAAAGTATCTTATGACTATCAGTAGAAATGATCTTTCCCTCGCGTTCGGCTATAATGGAAACCCTCGAATCTAGAGCTGTTTGGCGTTCCAATCCAGTTCCAACAATGCATTTCTCGGACCGAGAAAGCGGAACTGCTTGGCGCTGCATATTAGAACTCATTAAAGCCCGATTCGCATCATTGTGCTCAATAAAAGGAATGAGAGAACCCCCAATAGAAAAATATTGGAAAGGAAAAATACTTCTAACATGAATCTGTTCCCATGCAATAGTCAAGAATTCTTGACGGTATCTAGCCGGAACAACCTGTTCTTCCTGAATACCTTGATTCAAGGACAAAGAATTTCCTGCTGCTATCATATAATATTCATCTCTATTTGGTGATAGATAAACCACCTGTCTCTCTTTTTTTTCTTTTGCTTTCTCAGCAGATATTTCATAAAACGGACTCTCTATGGATCCCCACAAGTGATCAATTCTCGCATGAATTGTTAAGGATCCAGTAAGTCCAACATTGATTCCTTCAGACGTGTCAATTGGACAAATACGCCCATAGTGACTCGGATGAATATCTCGGCTCCGAAAACTTGCGGTTCTCCCCGTCAACCCTCCAGGACCTAAACAACTCACTTTTCGCCCATGAACAGTTTGTGTCAATGGATTCGTTTGATCAAAAACTTGAGATAACGGGTATGTGCCAAAAAAGGTCTCATAAGTAGTTATTAATAAAATTGAAGTTGAAGTTGGAGTTACCAAAGTTTGGGGAGTCGGTTTCGATTGACGTATGAATACTCTACGAATAGTTTTTTGAACTGCATGTTGTAAACGACCAAGAGCCAATCCGAATTGATCTTGTAACAGATCCGCAACCGAACGAATACGTTTATTTTTCAAGTGATTCATATCGTCATCGTCAAGTATACCCGTTCCAAATTTCATTCCAATCAAATGATCCGTAGCGGCCAATACATCTCGTGGTAACAAGAATGTATTGTTCTGAGGAATATCAAGATTAAGTCTCCGATTCATATTTCGTCGACCAATCCTTCCTAATTCACATTTTTGTTGAAAAAATTTCTTTTGTAATTCCTCGCATAAGGACTCCGAAAATACCAGGTCCCCACCTACACAAGCAAATTGTTGATAAAACTCCAAAATAGCTTTTTCTTTTGACTCAATCCTCTTCTTCTCTTTAGCATTCGGGAAAGACAAGAAAATTTCAGGGTAGGAAACATTATCCAGAATTTCTCTTAGATTCGAACCCATAGCTGATGATAGAACTAGAATAGATATCTTTTGTTTTCTACTCACGCGAGCCCATATCCTTTCTTTTTTATCAATTGCTAATTCCGATCTCCCCCCCCAATCTGATATTATAGTGCCAGTGTAGATAGAAATTCCCTTATGATCTAATTCCGAGCGGTAGTAAATACCAGGACTTAGCAATATTTGATTGATCACAATTCGGTATATTCCATTTATAATAAAGGTTCCTAAGGAATTCATTATAGGAATGTTTCCGATAGAAATGGTTTGCTTTTGCACATCGAAACCAAAAATTAATCTCGCAGATACATATAATTCGGAAGAATAGGTGAGTGATTCATACACAGCATCTCTTTCTTTTATCGAGGGTTCTAGCAGTTGATATCCTTTCGCAAATAATTGAAATGCAATTTCGTGATCTGGATCTTTAATTGTTGGAAACTTGTCAAGTTCTTCTGCCAAGGCTTGATTAATGAACCTACAAAATCCCTCGAATTGGATCTGACTAAATCCGGGTATTGTGGACATTCCCTCGTTTCCATTCCGGAGCATCTTAATCTTAAGTTTCCTGTTTATCAAAGAAAAATTCCATTATCAGCTCACTCTTCATCAATCCCTATGGATCGATCTAGCAATCATGGAATCTATATTCTGTTTACTGAATCACATGAAATTCTAGGGAACTCCACATACGTATTTCATATATGTATTTCATACATATGAATAGAGACCATTTGGACGAAAGTTCGAGTTTGCCAGGGGTACAAATGAAATGAAAATGAATTGATAAAACATTCCTACAAAAAAAATTCTGCCACTTATACTTTATGTTATGATATTCTAATCAGATTGGATGGCAAAGATTTCTCATTTTATCTCCTTTCTATGAATGTAATAAAGCCGTAATATAATATACTAGAAAGTTTGACTTTACTTCGATTTAGAATAGCGTGCTTACTTTAATTTCTCAAAATAATTTGAGGGTTCTTTTTTATTTCGGATCGGAGTAGTATAATTGCTAGAAAATTCAGTATTTCATTGTGGAATTCTAAAATAAAGTAAGTCCCTTTTTTAAGTACATGCCAATCTAGTTATCCACCTCTCCCCATATCCATGCTTTTCTTTTATCGTAATTTCACTTGGGTACGCCAAGATAGTCAGGTTATACTCTATATCAGAGCAAATTTCCTTTTTTTATTCAAGATATTTAATTTAATACTTTGAAAAATTAAAGCATGATTCCCCATAGAGATATGTACATAAAGGGGATCTTTGGATAATAATGCTGTTCGGACCTAAAGTTTACCTATACACGGATTAAGCATAAAGCCATAATATTTTATTATGCCATTGAAGGGGGGGGAGATAATACCGATTTAAGAGTAGTTCACTACTGCAATAAAAAAAAGAGAATTCTAGTTAACGGTTCCAATTTATTCTGAATTTTGCAGCCTGTGAATAGAAATCCACTTTTTCTTCTTTTTCATCTCAATAGAAAGAAATGGGAAGTTTTATTGTGTTAACAATGTATGTTTTAAGATAGAATCTATCGAGGAGAATAATAGAAACTGGATCAAAAAAAGCAGGAATAGATTTTTTGAAAAAGATTGGAAAAAAGTAAGTAGAATTATATTCAAAATAAAAGGGGCTTTTCGTAAGAAAACGTGGATGAATACTTGCTGTTTTCTAGATTTTTGATCGGATTTTTTGGCGGCATGGCCAAGCGGTAAGGCAGGGGACTGCAAATCCTTTATCCCCAGTTCAAATCTGGGTGCCGCCTGATCAATAAAATACTTAGGTTTTTTTTATAGTGCTGATCGAATTCGATAAATTTTTACTTCGCATAAGTTCGGGCAAGAGAGTAACTGGGCCTGCCGATACTGGGTTTAGAGAAACCATACCATAGTTCTATCCTCAAACTAGGGTTAGGGTTTGTTTTGACGGTAGTGGCCAAAATGGTTATCAATAGGGGTGAGGTAGTGTTTCCTTATTCTTTTATTATATGAATTTGAATTGGTTCTTAATTGAGATTCGATTTGATAATTTTAAAATACGAGGATAAGATGTCAGAAATCTTGGTATCCAAAGAAAGGTCCCTAAGGGGCATTCTTTTTTTTTTTCAATCTAAGATTCAAGAAGGGACTCCACGAAAGAATATCAAGACTTACTAATTATTATACATTTTTTTATCGTACATCTTATGTTACCTACATACACTAAAGTAAGGACTACTTAATTCTAACGAGAATCAGATTAAATAGGTCGATCAAAAATCAATTTAGGAGTTGTATTATGGATAAAATCTCTTCATTCTTTCATAGAATGATACAAAGCAAGGCTGCAGGGTTTAGGTCAAAAATAAACATTAGGTAAGGTAGGTATCCAATAAATATTTATCTATCGATAATTTTATGGTATATTCGGGCGTCCTTTGCTTAAAAAAAAAAAAAAGAGTAACAAAAGGAATAAAAAATCTTCCTATTCCCGCTTCTTCTATTCAGGACATCATTCCCGTACTCTTTCTTTTTTAAGGAAAAAAGGGCTATAGTATCTCGTATTTTTAATGCTCTCTAATTCTACCAGAATTCCTATAAGAATTTGTTAGGAGTAAATTCCTTGAACTGATTGATCCATGGCCTTAGGGCGGAATCCCTTTTTGACTCTGTACCCTTGATTCCACTATGATTATTGATCAATAGTAGAATAATCCCTTCATAGAAATAGGAGACATAATTTAGATGGATATAGTAAGTCTCGCTTGGGCTGCTTTAATGGTAGTCTTTACATTTTCTCTTTCACTAGTAGTATGGGGAAGGAGTGGACTCTAGGGATACTACTAATTGATTAAGTAATCAAATTGTTGTATCAATTCTTTTCTTTAATGGATCATTTTGCATTAATCATTTTGTCAAACGTTATTCTTTAATCTTTTTCTTTAGTTTTGTTTCACTCCTGTAAGAAACTCTTGTATTGTAAGTTGTAATGTAAGAAAGAGCCATTATACCAATTCAGAATTTCTACTAGAAATGACGAATGGTTAAAAAAAGTTCTATACATAAGAAAATTAGACTTTCTTCCACGGAACTATTCACGGCATATCACACATTTTCCATTTCCTTTTACTTTTTACTATAGTCTATTCTTCATATTATTTTTCTTTCCTTCCATGGATTCTTTGGTCAAGAATTGTCTTAGATTTTTTTATTTTGACCTGATTGAAATTAAGTGGATGCAATGAAAAAAGAAATTGAATTAGACTACTTAACTATTTCAATCTACTAATCTATTCTATGTAGATTCAAAGATAATATAATAGAAAGAATCTAAAGTGTCGTAGAAAAAACTATATGTAGTTCTTTCTACCACACTTTAAGATTCCAACCAGATCCTTTCATTTAAGACTTGGATTTTTTTTATTTAATCCCTTTTTAATTTCTTCAATGATTAATTGGAATTCCAATTAATTATTTTGGCTGACTGTTTTTACATAAATAATAAGTAAAAAAGAAGTAGGAACTAGAATGAACAGTGCAGTAGCAATAAATGCGAGAATATTGACTTCCATAACCTCTTTATTTTTTATTTTCACAATAACTCGGGATGTAATCCCATGGAGAGGAAAAAGGGGTATCTTGTAAATTCAAGGGTAGGGCTTGCATTCTGATAATACTGAATCAATTCAATATTATGAATATCGGATCTATCAAATCAATTCATGGATGAGAGTTATATTTCACGGATGAGAGTTATATAGTATAACATAGGAAGATCCTCTATCCACACTAAGACCAAAATGGGTTTTTTGATTGGATTAGGAATTCCCTCTTTTTTAATCCTTTTCTACTTTTTCTTTTCTATATCTCTAACCCACGAGCTTTCTTAATCTTATACTTTCTTAATCTTATACAATTTCCCTTCCTTTTTCTTATAGTTATACATACAATTATGTATGTATTATATGACCAACTTTCACTTTCTATGGGTCACATAGACATCCAAATAAGCAGTAGAAGTGAGATGGGGAAAAGAGGTCTGAAATAAAAAGGGAATACGATTTATGTATGGATTCCGGTAAAATACCGGTACTCTATTCCATAAGAGTGGAATAGGAAATTAAGATGAGGATGGTATCATCATAAAGAAAGATAGAGTAATATAATATCCTAAATTCTACTAATCCACATATCGTATGTGTGTCTTTCTTTATCGATTGGGAGTAGTGAAAAAAAAATTCCTATATGCCCTCCCTCCCTCTTTAATGAGAGATGCAAAATAAAAAAGTGAAGTAAGGGTGCCCTGTGGGTATTTGATCTTGCTCCCTGCCCCTTTTTTTCATGGAAAAAGGAAATATCAATTTCTCCATTCATTGAACCCTAGTTCGGGACTGACGGGGCTCGAACCCGCAGCTTCCGCCTTGACAGGGCGGTGCTCTGACCAATTGAACTACAATCCCCGCGGGGTGTATGGCATACCCATTCTTAAATAGAACCATAAGAAGATTCGATTCGTCTTTCGTACTCTAAGAAATAGACGAATCATATACTACATACCCACATATTATATTATACGTGGGTATAGTGAGAGTGACATAACTAGTATGTCGTGATTTTTTATCACTAAAAATGGATAATAATCCAGCCTTCAATAAGAAAAACTCTTTTGTTTGTAAGAAAGGAATGAGAGAGATATGGATTAGAAAAAAAAATTTCCCTTTTTTCTTTATCTTTTATTTCTATAGATCAGACATTTTATTTTATGGAAGAAAAACAAAAGGATTTAGTTCATACTCACGAAGCCCTAGATTTTTGGTTTGGGCCGAGCTGGATTTGAACCAGCGTAGACATTGTCAACGAATTTACAGTCCGTCCCCATTAACCACTCGGGCATCGACCCAGGAAGAATTTATTCTAGGGTTTTTGCTAATCTATGATTAACCTCCTTTCATAATACTCCCTACCCCCAGGGGAAGTCGAATCCCCGCTGCCTCCTTGAAAGAGAGATGTCCTGAACCACTAGACGATAGGGGCATCACTAGACGATAGGGCCATATACAACCGCTCGTGATTATACTATAATCATAGTATGAGCAGTTTTTTGGAATTGTCAATATACTCGAAAAGTATAAATAGATCCAAAGCAAAGAGTTTTTCCAACTTTTCTGTTATGTTTTCATCTAGGATTTTTTTTAGTTGATCGTTATAGATTAATTCTCCGTGCTTCATTTAGTGTTCATACCAAAAATGCATCCATCCCGCACTAAGTCATAAAATTCTCTAAAAATATAGAGAAAGTTTCAAAAACAAAGAAAAAAAGTGAATCAATTTAGTAGAAAAGTACTCTATCAGATTCGAACCAACGACTTACGTCTTAGCACGAGATTACTCTACCACTAATTTAAAAAGCCCTTTATCGGATTTGAACCGATGACTTATGCCTTACCATGGCATTACTCTACCACTGAGTTAAAAGGGCTTTTTATTTAATTCAAAAATTAGCCACTTGGATTTCCCATTATGGGTCTACTGCATAATGTACATATTATATATATAATATATAGAGATAGAGAGAGAGACATTATGTAGAGATTGTATATGTATATATCGATATCTTGAGAGCTCAAAATAAAATTAATAAAAAAAAACATACCCTACATAACATATCCAACTCTTCTTGGTTCAGGGTTTTCCGTTTCCGAAGACTAGTAAAATAGGCGGATTCTGGAACCCCAAGGATTCAACGGTATATGGATATGGAAAATATAAGATTTCCGATCCTAGCGGGAAAAGGCGGGGAACAGATACCCAATAGGATATAGGATCCTTGGGAGGAACTTTTGGTAATGGCCTTGATCCTCTATGCTATTTTTTATGTGTTCTTAGTTCTATTGAACTTTTTGCATTCTTTTAAACAAGAATCTAATAAACTAGAATTGAGTCAGTGGAAAAAAGGAGAGAGAGGAAAGTGTTAAATGGAGAGAGTCGACTAATCAGAGACTTTTAGGATCTTCTTTACATCAGGTAAATCTGTCGGCCCTGTCCGTTTTTTTCTTTAAGTTACGACTCTTTGCTGCTTACTTCTATCAAGCCATAGGGAAAGTCTATGATGAATTTGGAAAACTCATCTCACTCTTACTCTATGGCTCGGACTTAATGGGGGAAGAAAACATCTTCCATAATTTCTTTTTTGTTCAATTCTGGACAAAAAAGAAAAGGAAAAAAGGAATTTATAGGGACAGTGTTACCCCCTATATCCCCTAGTTTATATTGTAGGAATAATAAAACAATTTAGCAGTCTGACACACTTACGTCCTTGCAAAGTAAATAATTATTATTGTAGTCGTAACCGTAGAATAGGATCCTAATCAAAATAAATACATTTGGTTCAGGCGCTATTAGCATGGTAAGAAAAGATTTTTTTTACAGACCAGAGGGGCTATCTAAATCCTAAAGTAAAGGCGAGCGATCGAAGTAGAAGTACCAACGGCTCAGTGTCATGAACCTTCTCCATCTGATTCAATAAGGGGGAATTAGCCTTCTTGTCAAATGGCTATCCTTGACAAAGGGTACCATTTATACCATAATCTACAATGTAGCGGGTATAGTTTAGTGGTAAAAGTGTGATTCGTTCTATTAATAACTGAATTTGAAATGATATACTTAAGGCATCCTTAAGTTTTTTATTTTTAATTCCGATGAAAACTTTAGTTCTTATAAAGGATTAAATCCTTTTCCTCTCAATAGCATATTGAGGAAGAATATACATTCTGGCGATTTGTATCCAAAGACTAATTTAAATTGCATCCAAAATAAAAATAGGATTATGAGTACAGAGTCGCGAAGCATAATTTTGCATTGGATTAAGTATTCCAATTTTGAAAATATGAGTAAAGGATCTATGGATGAAGATACAAAAAAGTTGATTTCCAATCGTAACTAAATCTTCTTAAAATAAGGAATAAGGAAGCCAAATAGCTAAAAAACGATAGTTTTGGTTTACTAGAACCATCCGCATATTGTTTCAGCTCGGTGGAAACCCAATTCTTTTCCTCAGGATCTCTTGAATGAAATTAGGGAACGAAGTAAGTAGATTAGATGAATTTAGATAGAATTTCTATCTCCTACTCTATAAGGATCATCTAGAAAGCGGAGAGCTTTGGTTCCATTCAAATAGAAAAGCTGACATAGATGTTAAGTGGTGAGAATATCCATAAAGGAGCCGAATGAAATCAAAATTTCATGTTCGGTTTTGAATTAGAGACGTTAAAAATAATCAACCAACGTCGACTATAACCCCTAGCCTTCCAAGCTAACGATGCGGGTTCGATTCCCGCTACCCGCTCCATTCTGTATAAAAGGAGTATTCTATTTGTCTAGACATGTTAGAGGCTTGTATTCAAGCCTTTTTTGTCCACCAGTTTCTGGTACTCCAGAGCGGAGTAGAGCAGTTTGGTAGCTCACGAGGCTCATAACCTTGAGGTCACGGGTTCGATTCCCGTCTCCGCACTTAGCAGTCTGTATAAAAGGACTATTCTATTTCTCTAGATATGTATGGTAGAGGGGCGTATCCAACCCTTTTTTATTCATTAGTTCCCGGCCCTAGAGGGCAAAATTGAGCAGTTTGCGAAGTCACTTGCCTTCAAAAAAAGAAGGCGCAAGGCCTCTCCCTACCCTGCAGAAAATAAAAATGAAACGAAAGGGACAGTCTACCTCTCCCTTCCCTTTAAAAAAAGTTTGCCCGTTGTTTGTCTCAGTTAATACCCAATTTTTGGAGCTCTGTTGGCGAGTTCTATTTCTGCCTCTGGAGCGCCCTCTTTTTTTGAGTGGGATGCAAAGGAAGGGTAAGATAGTAAGGGATACGGCACTAGACTAACACCTAATTAATACTTAATTTAATATAAGTAGTTAAACAGTTAACTAGACTAAACTTTTTATCATAGTACTTTGATAAATTAAGCGGGCGAGCGGCGGGAATCGAACCCGTATCTTCTCCTTGGCAAGGAGATATTTTACCATTGAACTACGCTCGCTACGGTATATATTTTATAGCGTATATCCGCCTGGGTCGACCTTCTATGTCTGGGTCGACCGTTTCATTTCATTTTCTATTATATTAGAGTTTTCCTTTTTTTATTATCTGTCAATGAATATTCTAATGGGAATGGAATTTCATAATACTGAAAGAGAAGAGCTAGCAATTCGGAACGCAAATTGCGTTTTAATACGTCTCACTATTCTAATTTTTTAGAAGAAATGGCCTTTATTATTTCTTTTTTATGGGGTTAATAAATATTAACCAAATTTCATTTAAGAAATGAGAGAATTCAGAATAGCTACGAGAAAGACTAGTCCAATCCATAATGATGTACCGGAAAATACAACATTTTTATTATTTGACCAACCATCAGGAGAAGCAAATACAAGGGGTACACTAATTACTAAGACTGAGGAAGTCGCAATTAATGCAAAAACAGCTAATTGGAAAGCAATAGTCATATTTCTAATCCTCCAAGCTACCATCAAATAAAGTTGACTACATATTTGATCCCTCACTTAAACCAAAATTGTAAAAAAATACAAGAAGTAGGAGGGGTTTAATCATGAATCCATTGATTCTTCTCTTTAATTCAAATTTATTACTTAAACCGCTTTTTTATTTGGATATGGGGGTGAGAAGAGATTATTTACTCTTTATTTCACAAGCGGGTATAGCGGATCCTGTATCCGTGTATACAGTATACAGAGATATATCGAAAAGGAACTTGTATCTGATATCTTTCTAGAGGCTAATAAATCTTTTTATTTTTTATATGGCTATGTTCTATTTGTAGGAGTAAAATAAGGATTAGGCTGTGGAGAGATGGCTGAGTGGTTGATAGCTCCGGTCTTGAAAACCGGTATAGTTCTAGGAACTATCGAGGGTTCGAATCCCTCTCTCTCCTTTTGCTTATTGAATACGTTTGTTTCTTTCATTTTTATTTATTTTTTTTTTCTGTCCCTTATCTTTCTTTCATAAAAAGGAATGAATGGCTCGGCTAGATGGAATAACCGAGCCAGAACAGAAAAAAAGTAGAACAGGTATAAATAAGAAAATCTTAGTTAAGAGGGTTCATGTAAAGAACAGGTTCCAAATCACGATCGATTCCCTTTTCAAAACCTGCTGCAGCAGCTCGGGCTCTTCCTGCATGCCATAAATGGCCCACAAAAAAGAAGAATCCTAGAACAAAATGAGAAGTTGATAACCAACTTCTAGGAGAGACATAATTAACTGCATTGATCTCGGTAGCTACGCCACCCACGGAATTTAAAGAGCCTAAAGGAGCGTGGGTCATATATTCTGCTGAGCGTCGTTCTTGCCAAGGTTGTATGTCTTTTTTCAACCTACTCAAGTCCAAACCGTTGGGGCCCCTTAGAGGTTCTAACCATGGAGCACGAAGGTCCCAAAAACGCATAGTTTCCCCTCCAAAGATAACCTCCCCAGTTGGGGAACGCATTAGATATTTACCTAAACCTGTGGGTCCTTGAGCGGATCCCACATTAGCTCCAAGACGCTGGTCTCTAACTAGAAAAGTAAATGCTTGAGCTTGAGAAGCTTCTGGCCCGGTGGGTCCATAAAACTCACTCGGATAAGCTGTATTATTGAACCATACAAAACAACAAGCGATAAAACCAAAGACAGATAAAGCAGCTAAACTATAAGACAAGTAAGCTTCTCCAGACCATACAAATGCACGGCGAGCCCATGCGAAGGGTTTGGTTAAAATATGCCAAATTCCGCCAAATACACAAATAAAACCCAACCATACATGCCCACCAATTATATCTTCTAAATCATCTACACTAACAATCCACCCTTCTCCACCAAAAGGAGATTTTAGTAAATAACCAAATATAACACTGGGACTAAGGGTCAAATTGGTAATTTTTCTTACATCTCCCCCCCCAGGGGCCCAGGTATCATATACACCGCCAAAATAAAGAGCCTTGAGTACTAGAAGAAAAGCACCTAGACCTAACAAAATTAAGTGAATACCCAAAATTGTAGTCATTTTATTTCTATCTTTCCAGACATAACCAAAGAATGGAAAAGATTCCTCAAGAGTCTCGGGTCCCAGAAGCGCGTGATAAATGCCACCGAAGCCTAAGACTGCGGAGGAAATTAGGTGAAGTACGCCAGATACAAAGTACGGAAAAGTATCTAGAACTTCCCCCCCTGGCCCTACTCCCCAACCTAGAGTAGCTAAGTGTGGAAGTAAAATCAACCCTTGTTCATACATGGGCTTTTCTGGTACGAAATGGGCCACTTCAAATAGGTTCATTGCTCCGGCCCAGAATACGATTAATCCGGCATGAGCTACATGAGCTCCAAGCAGTTTACCGGACAAATTGATAAGTCTGGCATTCCCAGCCCACCAAGCAAAGCCGGTGGTTTCTTGGTCACGACCAGCTAAAACGAAAGTTCCATTAAAGAGCGTTTCCACGTGGTAGAACCTCCTCAGGGAATATAAGATTTTCATGAGGCTGATCCTGAGCTGCCATCCACGCACGAATACCCTCGTTTAAAAGAATATTTTTGGTGTAGAAAGTCTCAAATTCAGGATCTTCCGCTGCACGGATTTCCTGGGAAACAAAGTCATAGGCACGTAAGTTCAGAGCCAAGCCAACTACGCCAATAGCACTCATCCATAAACCGGTGACGGGTACAAATAGCATAAAGAAATGTAACCAACGTTTATTGGAAAAAGCAACACCAAAGATTTGGGACCAAAAGCGGTTAGCAGTGACCATTGAATAAGTTTCTTCAGCTTGAGTTGGGTTAAAAGCACGGAAGGTATTTGCACCATCACCGTCCTCAAATAGAGTGTTTTCTACGGTCGCTCCATGAATAGCGCATAGCAGAGCCGCACCTAATACTCCGGCAACTCCCATCATATGAAATGGGTTCAACGTCCAATTATGAAATCCTTGGAAGAAAAGGATGAATCGAAATATCGCTGCTACGCCAAAACTCGGCGCAAAGAACCAACCAGATTGCCCCAGTGGATAAATAAGGAATACAGAAACAAAAACAGCAATTGGACCAGAGAATGAGATTGCATTATAAGGCCGCAATTGAACAGACCGAGCAAGTTCAAATTGGCGTAACATGAAACCTATTAGTGCAAAAGCCCCGTGGAGAGCTACAAAAGTCCATAGACCGCCTAATTGACACCAACGAGTAAAATCTCCTTGTGCTTCGGGCCCCCATAGTAGCAACAAAGAGTGTGCTAAACTATTGGCAGGGGTAGAAACTGCTGCGGTTAAGAAATTACAACCTTCCAAATAGGAACTAGCCAATCCATGGGTATACCAAGAAGTTACAAAAGTTGTCCCTGTAAACCAACCCCCTAAAGCGAAATAAGCACAAGGAAAGAGCAATAGGCCAGACCATCCTACAAAAACGAAACGGTCCCTTCGTAACCAGTCATCCATAGTATCAAATAGATCATTTTCTTCTTTAGGAATTCTACCAAGGGCTATAGTCATAGTGATCCTCCTATTCAATTACTTCAACCATTTCCGAGCACCTCATATCACTTTCCAAGGCATATGATAGTTTTATTATCTGTGGACGATTTCTTTCTCGTTCAATGCCCTTTTTCAATGGTCTCGAAGAGAGAAATTTCCCATTTTTATCTATGGAGTCACAGTCACAACCGAGGTCGTGGTAAATCCATGAATTTGATTCGATTTGTTTTTCTTATACTATTTATTTGTTTTTCTTATACTATAGAAATAGAAATAAATTGTTTTTCTTATACTATAGAAAGAAATAAACCTTTGAATTCAGCATTATTCCAAGACTCCTATTTCAAAGTCTATCTTTTAAGGGAAAAATGCAAATAAAAGTAACCCTTCTTTTCCCATTCCCTCTCTATTGCATGGGTGGAAGAACTAAAATAATAGAGGATTCTGAAAAAAAAAAATGGACCTTCGAAATCCAATTTTATGTGTAGCGCAAAGGAGTTGCGATTTCTTCTTATTCCTATAGAACATCTAGTAACAAGAATATGAAATCGTAAATAGCGAAAAATTCTTGTCTTGCGCGGTCTAAGTCTAAGGAAATAAAAAAAATTCGCTTATACAATTTCATCTACATCGAATTTATATATCAGAATAGCGGATAGAGGCATCATTAAAGGAGTCAGGTCTACTTACTTTATGCTTCTTTCCAATTTTATGGTGGATTTGATAAGAACCCTTTTTGCTTTCTTGATAAATAATCGACAAAAAAAGCGTTTTTTTTATATAACCTGCTTGTTTTATTATAATTATAACAAGTCCTATATGGAAATGCCCGCTAAAGAGAAAATCTATTTGATTGTCTCTCGGCCAATATCGATTTTTAGAAAGAAAAAACAAGAATTTTCTTCTTTTTTTATTAACATTAAGAAAAAAGAATATAATTAAAATGGAATTGGCAATATAATTTTTATAGACTTTTGAAAGAAAAAAAAGGGGTTTTTTGCAACCGTTATTTCTTATTTCTTGCCTATATCATATCACGGAAACCTTTCGCTTTGGAACGTGGAGAGATGGCTGAGTGGACTAAAGCGGCGGATTGCTAATCCGTTGTACAATTTTTTTGTACCGAGGGTTCGAATCCCTCTCTTTCCGCTCCCTTGGATCATTTGGGACTTTCGAATTGGAAAGAATTCTGACCCCCGGATTTTCTCATAGATAAATGTACGAAACAAATCCAATAAGAAAAAAAAAAACTGAATTTTTACTCCTCGCGTCCAGGATTCCGTCCTGGGTCATTAGATAAGAATCCAAAGATAAAGAGTGAAACAAAGAATATCACTACTGTATAAACAAAAAGTTTGAGAGTAAGCATTACATAATCTCCAAGATTTTTTTTTAAGGAATAGATTACCAGTTTTTCCTTACCACACGGATCCACTAGGATGGTTTTTTTTTATACCTAAAAATGCAAAAAAGAATTCTTGAAAAAAATTGCAAGAATTCTTTTATAATAAGCACTCTTATCAATAGCAAAAATAGGGTTAGGTGGTTAGGTATTGTGTAGGTACCTTTAGGTACCTGCTCAACCTAGGTGCAGGGGAGTAGAAAGGCTGATCCAAATTTATTGCTGTAGCTACCCATTCAATGTAGAAGAATTTAAATTTTAGAATCGAAGGTTCATAATATAAAAATATAAAACTTCTCGGCTTTTACCCATTTTAAAATTTTTTTGGAATGAACACATCATTCAATTTGGCATACAGAGTACTAAAGATTTCATCGAAAACTTACAGCAGCTTGCCAAACAAAGGCTAATAGAAAAAAGAATAGAGGTATAACAGGCATAATATCCACGATTGGATTGAAAATAGCATAAGCTTCGGGTAATTTGGCAAAGAAAAAACTAGTAGGATAAAGAACAGAATTAAAACAGATACAGGTTAAACTAAGTATATTAGGCATAACAAGCATTTCATTCTTGTAGAGTAAATAATTGGATTTTTCTTGAGTTATTTTTTTAAGGGAAAGAAGGAAAAGGCAGATTCAAAATCTTTTTTCTTCGGACTTTCCCAAACACAAAATACCTCCTTGTATTCGCACTCTCAAATGAGAGTGGAATAAATTCGACTTTCATATAATATCTTAATAGAATTCCATGTAATGATCAATGCATTTTTTTGATTCTATATTATCCGCATGTGTAGAATACTAGCAAGAGAATATCCCTCCTTTTTTATGTAATTGAAATGGTATTGACGAATAACAAATAAACATACTAGTGTTTATTAGTGTCGCATAAAACCCGAAATGGGGCGTGGCCAAGTGGTAAGGCAGCGGGTTTTGGTCCCGTTACTCGGAGGTTCGAATCCTTCCGTCCCAGATTGTTTCTGATGAAACAAACGGTGAAATCATATAGTATTCCGTACGAGACAAAAGTTTATTAAAGAGAATAATGATATCTTATTCTTTCTCAGAAAACATAATAAAGTCTTAAGTCCAGTCAAATTGACTATCTTTATTTTCATGAAAAAATGGGATCTATCAAGCACATTCAGGATATGCCTCTACTATAAAATCACTTAGTCATATTTTTTTCTTCCTTTTGGTATTCGAGTTGAAGAAGTACGAGAATTCTATAACTACCAAAAACTTTCAATCTTTTCATTGGAATAGTTTATTTAGTTATTATAGTTAATTGTTTTTGGTACTGAAAAAATATATTACTACTAGAATTCTAATTCTAGTAATTAAATTAATTAAACTTTTTTGGAGGTTGATAGTTTATTTATTGAGGAAGAGTCAATCCTTCTTTTCTCACTTCAAGATTGATCATCTCGAGCCATCCGTTGAGGGTGGAAATTTAAGAATAAATAAGTTTTAAGCAAACTTGTTTAGTCGTCTTTTTCAAACTATGTTTCATTCATATGATAGAATTTTAATATGGGTTTAAATAAATTGGATCTTGGCGGAGGCTTCCCGGATAAATACTTACTTTCTTTTATCCATATTGCTCCATAGATAGCAAGTTTTAATTAGTATAAAAAAACTAAACCAATGACTATTCATGATTCCATCCATATTGGATCAATTCTCTATACCACTTTGCAATGAAAAGAGGAATGTTTGTTATGGTAAAACTTCGTTTAAAACGATGTGGTGATGTGGTAGAAAGCAACGTGCGACTTGAAGGACATGATCGATTGTGGATTTTGCTATCCATCATTTTCCATAGTAATGAAAATGCTCTTGGCTCGACCATAGCCTGTTCTATTCGTTCCGAACCAAATTTGCGCTGGGTTTAAGTAACATAGTACACGATGGAGCTCGAGAGGACAGAATTTTTTTTATCAAGGGAAAGAATCTAGGGTTAGTGAAAACTAATAAATTAGGCCAACTTTGTCAGTCTATCCTTAATATAGAAATAAATCGAAAGGTTAAAATAAGATGAAAGTCCATAAAAGTATATCAGAATCAATCCCTCTTATTAGATTTCTATAGAAGAGATAAATGCTTTATCGAAGGAATAAGAAAAAAGGGTATGTTGCTACTCTTTTGAAAGAAAAAAATAGGAATTCCCGAAGTAATGTCTAAACCCAAGGATTTTCACAAATCAAAGATAAAGGATTCCAGAACAAGTAAACACAATTTTCAATTGTCTCAACAACCAGAGTTGGATTAGAATAAGGAATAAAAGTCAATTCGTTCGAAATGAGACAAAGAAAAGAGTTAAAGACGACTCAAAAATTTTGGAAGGATTTTGCCTTCGAAGTTTGTCAGGCAAAATTAGCCCACTTGAGTCATGAGTTAAATGAAATTTGTTTTTTCTGTAAGGAAATTAATGCACGTCATAGTCTAATTTCTATTATTATCGACAGAAATTCGAATCATTTCTCGAGCCGTATGAGGAGGAAAACCTCATATACGTTTCTAGGGGGGGGCGTTGTTTATCTACATCTATCCCAATAAGCTGTCTATCGAATCGTTTGCAATTGATGTTCGATCTCGAAGAGAAGGAAGAGATCTTCAAAAAGTAGGTTTTTATGATCCGATAAAGAATCAAACTTGTTTAAATGTTCCAGCTATTCTCTATTTCCTTGAAAAGGGTGCTCAACCAACAAGAACTGTTTATGATTTTTAAGGAAGGCAGAATTCTTTAAAGAAAAAGAAAGAACTTTGAGTTAATTGAAGGAACTAAATGAATCAAAAAAATAGGATAGGAGAAGATTATTAGTATTCCTAGTTGTCTAATTATTTAGACACAATTTACCTCTTTTTTAATCCTATTTGGATTTATATTATATCGTGCCAATCCAACATAAGCCCCTATTTTATTTACTTTTTCTATCTAATTTGTTTTCTTACCATTGTATTTCCATTGACAAAGGTCTATTGAACAAATAGAATTTGTAGATAGATGGGTCTCTTTATCCTCACTCATATTCAATTTTTCCGCCTACACTTCGCTCAAATGATAAGGGTGTTCCTCTTGCATGTATTCTCATACAATATAATATATATTTTTTATAATATATATTTTTTGTTAATAAAAATCGCTAAAAATAAGGAGAATTTGGCCATCGTGGATTAGGGTCGCTCTTTTTTTAAACTTTACTTTAGTGGAATTTCACCGGACCTGTTCGTTTTGGCATTTGAGTGTTTTTCATGGTCGATAAAAAAAAATCTTTTGATGTCTTGCTAGTTCAATGTTTTGACAGAAGCGCGCGGTGTAATTCCATTGATTTTTGGATTTCGATCGTATCTAAGATCCTTTTTTTATCTGGGTTGCTAACTCAATGGTAGAGTACTCGGCTTTTAAGTGCGACTATGATCTTTTACACATTTGGATGAAACAACAAATTCGTCCAGACTCTTGGTAGAGTCTAGAAGACCACGACTGATCCTCAAAGGTAATGAATGGAAAAAATAGCATGTCGTAATAAAATCAATCTTTTTTGAATGGAATCCAAAATTACGATTTTCTGGGTCTAATGAATAAATGATAGAGCCCTGGCTCCAATTCTGGTAAAATAAAAAGCAACGAGCTGAACTTCCTAATTGGAATGATTCCCCGCTCTAATTAGACGTTAAAAATAGATTAGTGCCGGATGCGGGGAATGTTGGGTTTTCCTATGAGTGGACCCTTTTATTTTTTCTTTTTTTTTTTAGAAATCCTAATTATTCTTGATTATGGATTGAATAAGGGATGTTAATGGATTGAATGTGTAAAAGAAGCAGTATATTGATAAAGAGGCTGTATTCCAAAGTCAAAAGAGCGATTGGCCTGCAAAAATAAAAAAACTTGTTCTGTTCTTTTTTTTTTAATTAGAACAAACATAAACTAATTGGGTAGAAAAGGAGCAGAAAAAGATCTGTGGATTAGACTCCCTTTCTTTCCAGGGTTTGTATTAAAAATGCAACACCCTGTTCTGCCCATATTGCACTATGTATCATCATTCGATAAACCAGAGAAATGCTTCTTCTCTCTGATTCAAGTAGAAATACAAATGGAAAATTCGAAGGGTATTCAGAAAAACATAAATCTCGTCAACAATACTTTGTCTACCCACTTCTCTTTCAGGAATATATTTATGCATTTGCCCACCATTATGGATTAAATGTTCTGAACCTGTGGAAATAGTTGTTAGTTGTAATAACAAGAAATTTAGTTCACTACTTGTGAAACGTTTAATTATTCGAATGTATCAGCAGAATTTTTTGGATAACTCGGTTAATCATCCTAACCAAGATCGATTATTGGATTACAAAAAATTATTTTTATTCTGAGTTTTATTCTCAGATTCTATCTGAAGGGTTTGCGATCGTTGTGGAAATCCCATTCTCGCTACGGGAATTTTTTTGTCTGAAAGAAAAAGAAATACCAAAGTTTCAGAATTTACGCTCTATTCATTCAATATTTCCCTTTTTAGAAGACAAATTTTTTGCATTTGGATTATCTATCACATATAGAAATACCCTATCCTATCCATTTGGAAATCCTGGTTCAACTCCTTCAATACCGTATCCAGATGTTCCATCTTTGCAATTTATTGCGATTCTTTCTCAACTATTATTCGAATTGGAATAGTTTTATTACTTCAATGAAATCCATTTTTTTTTTTCAAAATGAAAATAAAAGGACTATTTCAATTCCTATATAACTCTTATGTATCAGAATATGAATTTTTTTTGTTGTTTCTTCGTAAACAATCTTCTTGCTTACCATTAGCATCTTCTGGAACTTTTCTGGAACGAATCCACTTTTCTAGGAAGATGGAACATTTTGGGATAATGTACCCTGGTTTTTCTCGGAAAACCCTATGGTTCTTTATGGATCCTCTTATGCATATGTTCGATATCAAGGAAAGGCAATTCTTGCATCAAAAGGCACTTTTTTTTTGAAGAAGAAATGGAAATGCTACTTATCAATTTCTGGCAATATTATTTCTGTTTTTGGACTCAGCCGCGAAGAATCCATATAAACCAATTAGCAAACTCTTGCTTCGATTTTATGGGGTACCTTTCAAGTGTACAAAAAAAGTTCTTTGTTAGTAAGGAATCAAATGCTGGAGAATTCATTTCTAATAGATACTCGAATGAAAAAATTCGATACCATTAGTCCCCCGCTACTCTCCTCATAGGATACTTATCAAAAGCTCAATTTTGTACTGGAATCGGGGCATCCTATTAGTAAACCCATTTGGACAGATTTATCAGATTGGGATATTCTTGATCGATTTGGTCGGATATGTAGAAATCTTTTTCATTATCAATAGTGGATCTTCGAAAAAACGGACTTTGTATCGACTAAAGTATATACTTCGACTTTCATGTGCTAGAACTTTAGCTCGTAAACATAAAAGCACGGTACGAACTTTTATGCAACGATTGGGTTCGGCATTTTTAGAAGAATTTTTTATGGAAGAAGAGCAAGTTTTTTCTTTGATGTTCACCAAAACAACTCTTTTTTCTTTCTGTGGATCACACACTGAGCGTATTTGGTATTTGGATATTATACGTATCAATGACCTGGTCAACCCTCTTAATTAATCATTAGACGAAATTAAGAAACAGGAAAGGGTTGATAAATGATCAAGAAAAAACTTTTCTATTTTTCATTCTGAAATGTTCTTTTTATTATAATAAAGAGTAGGTGAATCAACTTACTAATTAAAAAAATTAGTAGAACTTCCTCTTTGGATAGAAATTGGCTATTTCTACATAGGGAAAGTCGTGTGCAATGAAAAATGCAAGCACGATTTGGGGAGGGATTTTTCTCTATTGTAACAAGGAAGAATTATCTACTCCATCCGACTAGTTCCGGGTTCGAGTCCCGGGCAACCCATATAGAAAAGACCCATCAAAGTTTTTCACTTTGACTCACTCATTTACAAATACAAAATTATTGGTTTGGTAATTTAGTTATATGGATAGCTAATCTTTGGGCTGACTTGGTTGACATTGGTATATAGTCTATGTTATACTGTTAAATAACAAGCCTTCTATTATCTATATTCTAGTTAATACGTGTGCTTGGGAGTCCTTGCAATTTGAATAAACCAAGATCTTACCATGACTGCAATTTTAGAGAGACGCGAAAGTACAAGCCTGTGGGGTCGCTTCTGCAACTGGATAACTAGCACTGAAAATCGTCTTTACATCGGATGGTTCGGTGTTTTGATGATCCCTACCTTATTGACCGCAACTTCTGTATTTATTATCGCCTTCATCGCTGCCCCCTCCAGTAGATATTGAGGGTATTCGTGAGCCTGTTTCTGGTTCTTTACTTTATGGAAACAATATTATCTCTGGTGCTATTATCCCTACTTCTGCGGCGATCGGATTGCACTTTTACCCAATTTGGGAAGCTGCATCTGTTGATGAGTGGTTATACAATGGTGGTCCTTATGAGCTAATTGTTCTACACTTCTTACTTGGTGTAGCTTGTTATATGGGTCGTGAGTGGGAACTTAGTTTCCGTCTGGGTATGCGTCCTTGGATTGCTGTTGCATATTCAGCTCCTGTTGCAGCTGCTACTGCTGTTTTCTTGATTTACCCTATTGGTCAAGGAAGCTTTTCTGATGGTATGCCTTTAGGAATCTCTGGTACTTTCAACTTATGATTGTATTCCAGGCAGAGCACAACATCCTTATGCATCCATTCCACATGTTAGGTGTAGCTGGTGTATTCGGCGGTTCCCTATTCAGTGCTATGCATGGTTCCTTGGTAACCTCTAGTTTGATCAGGGAAACTACTGAAAATGAATCCGCTAATGAGGGGTTACAAATTTGGTCAAGAGGAAGAAACTTATAATATTGTGGCTGCTCATGGTTATTTTGGCCGATTAATCTTCCAATATGCTAGTTTCAACAACTCTCGTTCTTTACACTTCTTCTTGGCTGCTTGGCCTGTAGTAGGAATCTGGTTCACTGCTTTAGGTATTAGTACTATGGCTTTCAACTAAAATGGTTTCAATTTCAACCAATCTGTAGTTGATAGTCAAGGTCGCGTTATTAATACTTGGGCTGATATCATCAACCGTGCTAACCTTGGTATGGGAAAGTAATGCAACGAACGTAATGCTCACAACTTCCCTCTAGACTTAGCTGCTGTTGAAGTTCCATCTATTAATGGATAAGGTTTTTCTGCTAACATATAAGAATTTTTTGAAGACAGAAATACCCAATATCTTGTTCTAGCAAGATATTGGGTATTTCTGTCTTTATTTTGAATCTTTTTTTCTTCTTAATCTTTCTATTCAGAATTCAGTTAACGACGAGATTTAGTATCCTTTCTTGCATTTTCATAACTCGTGAAATGCCGAGTAGGCACGAATTCCCCCAATTTGCGACCTACCATCGGATTTGTTATGTAAATAGGTATATGTTCCTTTCCATTATGAATCGCGATTGTCATGGCCAAACCATTGTGGGTAGAATGCTAGATGCCCCGGGACCACGTTACTATTGTTTCTTTCTCCCTCCTTCATATTGACCTTTTCTATCTTTGCCATATAAAGATGAGCTACAAAAGGATTCGTTTTTTTTCGTGTCACAGCTGATTACTCCTTTTTTCCTTTTTAAAGAGTGGCAATCTATGTCCAATATCTCGATCGAAGTACGGAGGTCAGAATAAATAGAATAATGATCAATGGAAAAAAGAAAAAAATCCTTTAGCTGGATAAGGGGCGGATGTAGCCAAGTGGGATCAAGGCAAGTGGATTGTGAATCCACCATGCGGCGGTTCAATTCCTCGCATTATTGCAAATTCCAAAAATGCAATTTTCCATATTCCTAGTTACGTATTTACTTACGGCGACGAAGAATAAAACTATCGCTATATTTTTTCCTTTTCCTAGTTCTTCTTCCAAGCGCAGGATAACCCCAAGGGGTTGTGGGTTTTTTTCTACCAATGGGAGCTTTCCCTTCACCGCCCCCATGGGGGTGGTCCACAGGGTTCATAACTACCCCTCTTACTACGGGGCGTTTACCTAGCCAACACTTAGATCCGGCTCTACCCAAACTTTTTTGGTTCACCCCAACATTACCCACTTGTCCGACTGTTGCTAAGCAGTTTTGGGATACTAAACGGACCTCCCCAGATGGTAATCTTAAAGTGGCCGATTTACCCTCTTTTGCAATGAGTTTCGCTACAGCACCTGCTGCTCTAGCTAATTGCCCACCCCTTCCACGTGTGATTTCTATGTTATGCATGGCCGTGCCTAAGGGCATATCGGTTGAAGTAGATTCTTCTTTTCTCTCAAAAAACCCCTTCCCAAACTGTACAAGCTTCTTCCAAAGCATACGGCTTTCTAGATGTATATGACGATCTCTAGACAGATGGATCTTATATGAATCATATGATGAAGTACCACATGAGTGGATATATAGGAAAGGAATCCAAATCTGCCGAATCGCTCATGTTATGATCTTCTACATCCTAGGTCTCTGCGTTCCGTCATCTGGCTTATGTTCTTCATGTAGCATTCAGATCGAATGACTCTATGAAATTACGTCGATACTTCCACATATTATGGGTAACGTAGGAGACATCCCTATTTTCCCCCGGGGGTCTTAATTACCACTGCTTAGCTTTCAATTTGCCTCTGACCATCAAATTAAATGTGAATAACCCGTCCTCCTCTCTTTGAAACAAGGGGCGCTTCCGGTTCTGTGCGTGCTTCAAACAATTTTGTCTTCTCCATATTACCATATCTCTAGAGCCAATAATTTTCTATGAGGAACTACTGAACTCAATCACTTGCTGCCGTTACTCAACAGTTTTCTGTTGAGGTCTATCCCGTAGAGGTAGTCAAATTGGATCAGTGATCGATTTCTAGGTTTCGTCGTAAACCTAATTGGTTACTTCCAATTACGTAAATCAATAGTTCAAACCGCACTCAAAGGTAGGGCATTTCCCATTGATATAGGAACTTTTGTACCAGAAACAATAGTATCTCCAATTATAGCCCCTCTGGGATGTAAAATATATCTCTTCTCACCATCCCCATAGTGTATGAGACAAATGTATGCATTTCGATTAGGGTCGTATTCTATGGTTACGATTCTACCAGATATGTCTTTTTGATTCCGTCGAAAATCTATTTTACGGTATAGGCGCTTATGACCTCCCCCTCTATGCCTTGCGGTAATGATTCCTCTGGAATTACGACCTTTACCACAACGGTGCCGTCCATGGATCAAATTATTTCGTGGATTGGATTTCACTTGCCTGTCTACGGTTCCCTTGCGTGTGCTCGGGATAGGTGTTTTGTATAAATGTTTCGCCGTATTATTAAGTATTCTCCTTTAGTTTTTTTCTCTATCTAGAAGTGGAATAGAATAACCCGGTTGAAGGGTAATGATCATACGTCTGTAATGCATTGTATGGCCCAGAATAGGTCCTATTCTTCTACCTTTTCCAGGTAGTCGATGGCTATTCACAGCTACCACCTTAACACCAAAGAAGAGTTCGACCCAATGCTTTATTTCTGTCTTAGTGAATCCCGATTCGACATTAAAAGTATATTGATTCTTTCCCAATAAACGAAGACTTTTTTCTGTAAATACTGCGTATTTGATTCCATCCATAAATCGACTTTCCCTCCTATGCTCTGAGTTCCAGTATCGATAAGAATTCGAGTTCTTATTGTTCTTATGTTATGGTATGAATATACCATACCAATTCGTTATGTATGGATGATGGATGAGATTCCATGGATAGAGAGCCAGTTCCAATAGACTTATGGAATGTTCCCGTTCGTGTGCATCCAGCAGGAATTGAACCCGCAAATTTACCAATTATGAGTTGGGCGCTTTAACCATTCAGCCATGGATGCTTAACAGGGATCATCGTACATCGTAAATAACCAATTTTCATATAGAAAGACATATCATAGAAAAATGAAATCGAAAATATTCCGAGATGGCAAATATTCGGAGATGACTATGAAAACACCTCTCTGGATCCTCGAATTGAAAGAGAGATTGAGAGGGATCAAGAATCCTAATTCTCGCTATTTGGAATGGATCCAATTCTATTGAGTCTGACTCATAGTGATCATTTCTCTTTAGCAAAGAATGACCTTGGTTATCAAAGGATTGAACAACCGGGATCCATTTACTTATGATACCTAGTTGGCATTGATAACAAGGATCTAATGAATTATGAGTTTAATAGATCCTCTTTAGCAGAAAGACGTATATTCCTTGCTCATTATCAGACAATCACTTATTCCCAAACCTCGTGTGGGACTAATCGTTTTCATTTACCATCTCATGGAAAACCCTTTTCGTTCCGCTTAGCCCTATCGGGTATTTTAGTGATAGGTTCTGTAGGAACTGGACGATCCTATTTGGTCAAATACCTAACGAAAAATTACGATTTTCCTTTCATTAAGGTACGAGGGCTTCTTATTCCACAAGAACGAAAGCACCTTTTCATTCTTTCATATACTAGGGGTTTTTACTTGGAAAAGACAATGTTCCATACTAAAGGATTCGGGTCCATAACCACGAGTTCCAGTGCACTAGATCTTGTAGCACTTAGCAACGAAGCCCTATCCATTAGTATTCCACATAAGAAATCCATTCTAGAAAAAAATACAATTAGATTAGCTCTTCATAGACAAACTTGGGGTTTGCGAGCCAAGGTAAGATCGGCTCGGGATCATGGGACCCTTTTCTATCAGATAGGAGGGGCTCTTGTACAAAATAGACTTACTAAGTAATAACCCCATAGAATCTATCTATATAAAGATAAAGAGGCAATCGTGTCAGGAAGCGGGTTTTTCTTTGGCCAAAAGGTACTTCGAACTTGGAACGAGCATGAAGAGATTAACGAGACTTCTTTCTCTTTTGAGTTTTTCTGGCGGACCTGCCGCGCAAGATCTTTGGTCTTCCCCTGGAACCGATGAAAAAAAGTGGATCGCTTCTTATGTACTCGCTCAGAATGATTCTTCTCTATCTATAGTTCATGGCCTATTAGAAGTAGAAGGTGCTCTGGTGCAATCCTTACCGACAGAAAAAGATTGCAGTCAGGTTGATAATAGTCGAGTGACATTACTTCGTCGGTCCGAACTAAGGAATCTGTTAGAAATGTTTTGAAATGGATATTGTTCTCTCTTTGATCAGGGATTGCTATATGAAAAGAAGTGGAGTTTGAAAAAGGGAACGGAATGCTCAAACCGGAACTGCTAGAGGAACGAATTTTCAATAGCATAACTTGGGCTCCTAGAATATGGCGCCCTTGGGACAATCTATTTGATTGCAGGGTTTTGTTCCGAAGCAAAGATATCCGCGGAGGCCGGTTCGTTCGTCCTATTCTGATATTCAGGACCAAGAGGTACTGGATTCTCTTTCGGATAGGCCCTGAAAGGAGAAGAAAGGCTGAAATGCCAACGGACCTCTGTCTATTCTCTAATTCACCCGATCCGATAGTACCCGTTTTTGGAACGTCCAGTGCCAAAGTCACTGAATGGGTAAGTCACCAATCCAATCCCTTTGACAAATCGGATGTCATATTAGATATCATATTCTATATATATAGAAATATCATAGATAGAATAGACATATAGAATTTTTGGTCGGCAAATTCGAAGGAATCATTGAGTGAAAAAGGAGCAAAGAATGACAAAAGACGAGACTCTACTAGTCTTCACTCTTGTGGTTTCCTCTTCCTCGGTTTCTG
>NW_028259461.1:2557876-2604059 GCF_056163025.1 Triticum urartu | reverse complement strand
GTTCGAGAGAGTTTTCAAAGCACAAAAACGTATCCCTATGTCTGTTTTCAAAGCACAAAGAGTTCTTGACGAGATTCGCTGGCGTTACTACGAGGAAACTGTTATGATACTGAACCTCATGCCCTATCGAGCATCTTATCCCATCTTAAAGTTGGTTTATTCGGCAGCCGCAAATGCTACTCATTATAGGGATTTCGACAAAGCGAATTTATTTATTACTAAAGCCGAAGTCAGTAGGAGTACTATTATGAAGAAATTCAGACCTCGAGCTCGAGGACGTAGTTTCCCCATAAAAAAAAGCATGTGTCATATAACAATTGTACTAAATATAGTAAAGAAATCTAAATAACCTTTAGATCCATCTAAGATTTCGATTCCCAGTAAAAAAAATATAGAATAGAAAAATATGGGACAAAAAATAAATCCACTCGGTTTCAGACTTGGTACAACCCAAAAACACCATTCCTTTTGGTTCGCACAACCAAAAAATTATTCTGAAGGTCTACAGGAAGATAAAAAAATAAGGGATTGTATCAAGAACTATATACAAAAGAATAGGAAAAAGGGCTCGAATAGAAAAATAGAATCAGACTCAAGTTCCGAAGTAATTACACATAATAGAAAAATGGACTCAGGTTCAAGTTCCGAAGTAATTACACATATAGAAATCCAAAAAGAAATCGATACGATCCACGTCATAATCCATATTGGATTCCCAAATTTATTAAAGAAAAAAGGAGCAATCGAAGAATTAGAGAAAGATCTACAAAAGGAAATTAACTCTGTAAACCAGAGATTTAATATTTCTATCGAAAAAGTTAAAGAACCTTATAGACAGCCTAACATTCTTGCAGAATATATAGCTTTCCAATTAAAAAATAGAGTTTCATTCCGAAAGGCAATGAAAAAAGCCATTGAATTAACTAAAAAAGCAGATATAAGGGGAGTAAAAGTAAAAATTGCGGGTCGTCTCGGAGGAAAAGAAATTGCACGCGCCGAATCTATTAAAAAGGGTAGACTTCCCCTCCAAACAATTCGCGCTAAAATTGATTATTGCTGCTATCCAATTCGGACTATCTATGGAGTATTAGGTGTAAAAATTTGGATATTCGTAGACGAAGAATAAGTAATCTTGTCTTCGGATTCTGTCCATTGATAGAATAAAAAATGACAAGAGACTTTTTTCCTGAAATCCCTGCAAAAGAAGAAATTATACCTCTTTCTATAAGATTTAATGAAAATTGATAAATCATTTAATATAATTGCTATGCTTAGTGTGTGACTCGTTATTTTTTTCTTTTTTTTAAGAAAAAAACTTAGTAATTATAGAAAATTAACTAATAACCAACCTATTGCTTCGTATTGTCGAGATCCTAACTAAGAAACAGTCACTATATGAATAAATACCTCTATCATAACATAAATGAGTAGATGTGTCATATAGTTGTAGCAACTGCAATTTTTTCTCTAAAAAAGAAAAGGGATTCTAGGTTGTGAAGCAAAACTAAAGGGATGTGGATAAAGGGAGGGATGATAGAAAGAAGGAAGAGGAAATAAATAAGATATAGGATTCCACTATGTATGGTCTATGAATTACATCATAAAAGGCAATGTGATAAAGCATCAATATAATAAAAATAATAGAGAATTAAAAATTGTAACTTGAAACAAGAACTACAAATTTAAAGCAATAATAAAGAGCCGCCCGGGTTAATAAAACTGAGAAAATTAACTCGGAAAGAAATTTTTTGGAAGCTCCGTTGCGGGATTCAGACCTAACCATTCAAGGAGAAGCAGTGGGAACGACAGAACCTATGATTCCATAGGATTTTATTGAAAAGAATCCTAACACTTCATTGGGTGGGATGGCGGAACAAACCAAAAAAATTGTCTTATTTGGTAAGTTTATAAATTAACAAATAAGACAGGAAAGAGTAAATATTCGCCCGCGAAATTCTTATTGAATTAGAATACTTTACCGCGATTCAATAAGAGTAAAAATAAGGATTTTTTTAAGAAGGATTACATTATCTATAAATATAGAATTTAGATAAATATACACACACATCTGGATATATTCTAGATCTTCTTTTTTGACTATATATTATATTTTTCTGTTTTAACAAATTCAATATAAAAAAAACCGAACTTTTTCTATTATCTATTAATGTGTATCTATCCGTACCGTAATATTTTGGAATATTATGAATTAGAGAAATTTACATGCTTTCTGATTCCATTCGCGAGGAGCTGGATGAGAAGAAACTCTCATGTCCAGTTTTGCAGTAGAGATGGAACTAAGAAAGAGAACCATCGACTATAACCCCAAAAGAACCAGATTTCGCAAACAACATAGAGGAAGAATGAAAGGAAAATCCTGCCGAGGCAATCGTATTTGTTTTGGTAGATATGCTCTTCAAGCACTTGAACCCGCTTGGATCACGGCGAGACAGATAGAAGCAGGACGAAGAGCAATAACACGATATGCACGTCGTGGTGGAAAAATATGGGTACGTATATTTCCCGACAAACCGGTTACACTAAGACCCACGGAAACACGTATGGGCTCGGGAAAGGGGTCCCCCGAATATTGGGTATCCGTTGTTAAACCTGGTCGTATACTTTATGAAATGGGGGGAGTATCTGAAACTGTAGCTAGAGCAGCTATCTCCATAGCTGCCAGTAAAATGCCCATACGAAGTCAATTTATTCGATTAGAGATATAGAACCCTAAAAGGGGTATGGAAGATAAAAAAAAATGCTCGGTTTTTCTTTCTGGAAAGACAATATTTCTTTCATCCTTTTGCATTGAAATAACAAATTGAAATCAAAATAATATGATTCAACCTCAGACCCTTTTAAATGTAGCAGATAATAGTGGAGCTCGAAAATTGATGTGTATTCGAGTCATAGGAGCTGCTGGTAATCAGCGATATGCTCGTATTGGTGATGTTATTGTTGCTGTAATCAAAGACGCATTGCCCCAAATGCCTCTAGAAAGATCCGAAGTAATTCGAGCTGTAATTGTACGTACATGTAAAGAGTTCAAATGCGAAGACGGTATAATAATCCGCTATGATGACAATGCTGCGGTTATAATTGATCAAAAAGGCAATCCAAAAGGAACTCGAGTTTTTGGCGCGATTGCCGAGGAATTGAGAGAATTGAATTTTACCAAAATAGTTTCATTAGCTCCTGAAGTATTATAAATACTAGTAGGCGAAATTGAGACCAAAGAATTAATTTAGTAGATTGTGTTTTACGTATATGTTTTAAAATCCAAAATGAAAAAAAAAAAAAGAAAACATGTTGATTATAGAAAAATTAGGAGGAACCTAGAATTAGAGTCTTATGGGCAAGGACACTATTGCTGATTTACTAACCTCTATAAGAAATGCGGACATGAATAAAAAAGGAACAGTTCGAGTAGTATCTACAAATATTACCGAAAACATTGTTAAAATACTTCTACGAGAGGGTTTTATTGAAAGTGTTCGGAAACATCAGGAACGTAACAGATATTTCTTGGTTTCAACTTTGCGACATCAAAAGAGAAAGACTATAAAAGGAATATATAGAACAAGAACCTTTTTAAAGCGTATCAGCCGACCCGGCTTACGAATTTATACCAACTATCAAGGAATTCCTAAAGTTTTGGGTGGAATGGGAATTGCTATTCTTTCTACTTCTCGAGGAATAATGACAGATCGAGAAGCTCGACTAAACAGAATTGGGGGAGAAGTCTTATGTTATATATGGTAATCGCCCCGCCTATAGTGCTCGAATTCTATCTCGCCCTTCCTATTTTTAAAATAAAAATAGAAAAATAGGAGAAAAAAAATATGACAGAAAAAAAAAATAGGAGAGAAAAAAAAAACCCGAGAGAAGCAAAAGTAACTTTCGAAGGTTTAGTTACGGAAGCCCTACCCAATGGAATGTTCCGCGTTCGGCTAGAGAATGACACCATCATCCTAGGCTATATTTCAGGAAAGATACGGTCTAGTTCTATACGAATACTGATGGGGGATAGGGTCAAAATTGAAGTAAGTCGTTATGATTCAAGCAAGGGACGTATAATTTATAGACTTCCCCATAAGGATTCGAAGCGTATCGAAGACTCGAAGGATAGCGAAGATTTGAAGGATAGCGAAGATTTGAAGGATACCAAAGATTCAAAGGATTAGGTTTTTCTTTTTTTTTCTAGGGTAATAAATTCTAAGTTCTAAAATTCAAGCGAAGAGACTTATTTTTTCCAAAAGATTAGATTCATAGTTTAAAAAAGGATACGGAAATATGAAAATAAGAGCTTCCGTTCGTAAAATTTGTACAAAATGTCGACTGATTCGTAGGCGTGGACGAATTAGAGTCATTTGCTCTAATCCGAAGCATAAACAAAGACAGGGGTAATCTTTCGAAAAAGAACTTTACTTTCTAAAAAGTAAAAAAAAGTACCCGCGGAAATGTTCCAATTCCAAATAAAATAATTTCATTTAAAATAATTAAAGTAAAGGGTTTATTTTACCCTGAAACGGATATCTTTGTATCTTTTTTTCTTTTTTTTATTTCTAACTCATATTTATGAGATAATAAAATATGGCAAAAGCTATACCAAAAATTGGTTCACGTAAGAAAGTGCGTATTGGTTTACGTAGGAATGCACGTTTTAGTTTACGGAAGAGTGCACGTAGAATAACAAAAGGGGTTATTCATGTTCAAGCTAGTTTCAACAATACCATTATAACTGTTACAGACCCACAAGGTCGGGTGGTTTTTTGGTCCTCGGCCGGTACTTGTGGATTCAAAAGCTCAAGAAAAGCATCACCCTATGCTGGTCAAAGAACAGCAGTAGATGCTATTCGTACAGTAGGTTTGCAACGAGCAGAAGTTATGGTAAAGGGCGCTGGTAGTGGAAGAGATGCCGCATTACGAGCCATTGCTAAAAGTGGTGTGCGATTAAGTTGTATACGCGATGTAACACCTATGCCGCATAATGGATGTCGACCGCCTAAAAAAAGACGTCTGTAAAAGAATTAACCCGCTTTCAACTTTCATTTCAAGAGAAATAAACGATTCAATGATAAAATAATAATACTAGTCTATTATGGTTCGAGAGGAGGTAGCAGGATCCACTCAAACACTACAGTGGAAGTGTGTTGAATCAAGAGTAGATAGTAAGCGCCTTTATTATGGTCGTTTCATTCTGTCCCCGCTTAGAAAAGGTCAAGCGGACACCGTCGGTATTGCCTTGCGAAGAGCTTTACTTGGAGAAATAGAAGGAACATGTATCACACGTGCAAAATTTGGGAGCGTGCCGCACGAGTATTCTACAATAGCAGGTATTGAAGAATCCGTACAAGAAATTTTACTAAATTTGAAAGAAATTGTATTGAGAAGTAATCTCTATGGAGTTAGAGACGCATCCATTTGCGTCAAAGGTCCTAGATACATAACTGCTCAAGATATCATCTTACCGCCTTCCGTAGAAATCGTTGATACGGCACAACCTATAGCTAACTTGACAGAGCCCATTGATTTCTGTATTGATTTACAGATCAAGAGAGATCGTGGATATCAGACAGAACTCAGAAAGAACTATCAAGATGGAAGTTATCCTATAGATGCTGTATCCATGCCTGTTCGAAATGTGAATTATAGTATTTTTTCTTGTGGGAATGGAAATGAAAAACACGAGATACTTTTTCTAGAAATATGGACTAATGGAAGTTTAACCCCTAAGGAAGCACTTTATGAGGCTTCTCGTAATTTGATTGATTTATTTCTTCCTTTTCTACACGCGGAGGAAGAGGGCGCTAGTTTCGAAGAAAATAAAAACAGGTTTACTCCACCCCTTTTTACTTTTCAAAAAAGATTAACTAATCTAAAGAAAAACAAAAAAGGAATTCCATTGAATTGTATTTTTATTGATCAATTAGAATTGACTTCTAGAACGTATAATTGTCTAAAAAGGGCCAATATACATACACTATTGGACCTTTTGAGTAAGACTGAAGAAGATCTTCTGAGAATTGACAGTTTTCGTATGGAAGATAGAAAACATATATGGGACACTCTAGAGAAGCATCTCCCAATTGATTTACTTAAGAATAAACTCTCGTTTTAAATCCATTGCAATTTTTTTTCTTCTTCTTTTTCGAGTTAGAATAAAAAGAAAACAATTTAGCATCTTTGGTACAATCTATATTTTCGCGAAATGGATCATAATAAAATGGATTTTAGGTATCTAGGGAAGATTCACTTGGAAGTAACTATTTCCTAGATACCTATGGTACTTCACGGTTGAATGAATCAAAAAATATCTAAAAAAGACCTAAAGTTAATGATTTATCAATGGGTAATGTTGCTCCAATACCTAACCAAAGAGCTACTACAGTACCGATTAAAAAAACGGTCGTAGCTACTGGGCGGCGAAATGGATTTTGGAATTTATTGACATTCTCTAGAAAAGGTACTGTCAATAAGCCTGTTGGCACAGAAACCATTAAAAGAACGCCCAATAACTTATTGGGTACCGTACGGAGTATTTGAAACACGGGAAAGAAGTACCACTCGGGTAATATTTCCAGAGGAGTTGCAAACGGATCTGCCGGTTCACCAATCATTGATGGCTCGAGAACCGCTAAACCTACATTACATGCAATAGTACCTAGAATTACTACTGGAAAAATATATAAAAGATCGTTGGGCCATGCGGGTTCCCCGTAATAATTATGTCCCATCCCTTTAGCTAATTTAGCTCTTAATACAGGATCATTTAAGTCTGGTTTCTTTGTTATTGGGATAGGTGAACTCTTTAGGATCCATCCCCCAAAGGAACCGGACATGAGAATTTATCATCATCCGGCTCGAGCAAGAGTGAAAGAAATAAGACCGCGGAAGATCCTTAATAGAATTAAGGTTTATAATGACTCAATGACTCTAGGCAAGAAAAGCTTTATCAGATTCTCTTTTCCGAAGTTGCACCTACAACTACTCATTGAAAATAATCCTATTCTTATGGGTAAATGCTCAATATCCAAGTGGGCTTACAAATTTGATCATGATCAATTGCTTTGTGGATTGTCTCATGTCTCTTGATTAGTTGGTATTTATCCCCTCAATATCGCAAGTTTCTTACCTCCAAACAAAATATTTACTTGTTACTAATAAAAAATCAAAAAGTTTAGCCTACATTCTTCCTTAGATCCCTTCTTTTACTCCGATAGTATTGCGGATCACAATCGATGCAAAGAAAATGAATGCATTTCCATACTATAATAAAAAGGTAAGTGTAATAAATAGAGAACTGGATCATGTCACATGACTTATTCCATTTCTACTCTATGGGATCTTACGGAGCCTGTTCATGGATGACATGGTTGCGGTATGATCATAGAAGATATTCTCCTCAAGTGAACCAGCCTATCCTTCCTAGGTAGGGGACTTACATGTTGATTGGATGCGGAGACACCTTTGGTTGTGAATTCTAATGTGGCAGATCCAATTCTTTATCTGCATGGCCAAATCAATAATTCAAGTCACACACTCCCATAATCCGCCTTTTTTCTTTCGTAAAATTAACTTCAACTATTTGTATTGTATAAAAATACTTTGGAGTTGAAGAGAAGTATCCAAATGACATGTGTTATTTTACAATAACCCATGCTTGTAGCAATGAAATACCAAAACCTACCCGATATGATATATGATAATTATAATTCTCTATGATATGCCTTCCCTATAAAGGACCCGAAATACCTTGCTTACGTATCATTGGAAAGTGCATTAACATAAATACGGCAGTAAGCAGAGGCAGTACAAAGGTATGTAAACTATAAAAACGAGTCAAAGTGGATTGGCCCACACTAGCACTTCCGCGTAATAACTCCACTAAAGGCGATCCTATTACCGGAATGGCGTCAGGTACACCTGTCACAATTTTGACTGCCCAATAGCCAATTTGATCCCAAGGCAAAGAATAACCAGTTACACCAAATGATGCAGTCAAAACAGCCAAAACCACACCTGTGACCCAAGTTAATTCGCGGGGTTTTTTAAATCCCCCTGTGAGATACACACGAAATACATGCAGGATCATCATTAAAACCATCATACTTGCTGACCATCGATGAACTGATCGGATTAACCAACCAAAGTTGGCCTCGGTCATTATGTATTGAACCGAGGAAAAAGCCTCTGTAACGGTTGGTCGGTAGTAAAAAGTCATAGCAAAACCGGTAGCGACTTGTACTAGAAAACAAGTAAGTGTAATTCCCCCTAAACAATAAAATATGTTGACATGGGGAGGAACATATTTACTAGTTATATCATCTGCAATTGCCTGAATCTCAAGACGTTCCTCAAACCAATCATATACTTTATTGAGATAGGTAACTAACCCGAGTCCCCCTCTAAGAGCCGTATATGAAAATTTCATCTCGTACGGCTCAAGCAGAAACACAAAAATTTTCAACGAATATTAGAAAAAAGGTTCAAAACTTCATCAGCCACTGAATTGGGTCGATTTGCCTTGAAGATATCAAATAAGAAAAATCCGGAATATCTTCTTTGTGATGATAATGCCAAAAAATCTCAAGTTGGCGCGTCTTTCTTTCTTCCTTTCCCTTATGTTGGTCATTAGAGGCTTCTTGACTTTTCTCTTCCCTATAAAGGATTTGTTTTTTTATGCGTAATATAGAAATTATCTTGTTGAGATCCTATGAATCAGTTCAATTAAAACCTTAGATTCATACTAGAGCCACGATGATTTAGTCTCAAGCTAAACAAAAGGCAAGGGTTCTTCGAATAAGAACCGCTTGATAATCATTTATTGAATCAGTGTAATGACTCGACAAAATCGAGAGAAAAAAAGTTGTCTTTTGGGCAAACAAAATTGGAAGGAAGAAAATTTCTTTTTTATTTTTATTTAAGAACTACTTGAATTTTTCAGTCTGGTTGCGAGGTCTTAATAGTGAGTATGAATCATAGTTCCATTTTTTTTTGATCCACTCTATCTATTTCGTGTTCCAGATACTAGAATAAATAATATCTGACGAATTAGAATCATCTTGATAGAGATAACAGGCCCTTTCTATGTATTATCAATAGGATCAATTCTAACAAGTCACACACTCATATTCCAGAGATACCGAAACAAAAAAATTCCGCGGTCGAACTACCATAATATCTAGAAATGTAGATCTTAAACTAGAAAGGCTTTTTTGGATGGAAAAACTCTGACTTCCTAGTTTTAGTTAGTAGAAACCTAATTGGTTAAAATTCCGTCCAGTAAAACGGAAGAATTATAAATTTCTAAAATGATAGATAGGAATATAGCGAATAAAGCCATTGCGATCCCCATAAAAGGAGTAGTCCCCCAACCCGGGGCGACTTTCCCATATTCCGAATTCAAGGGTTTCAGTAAACTACCTGCACCAGTTCGTTTTGGCCTAGGTTTAGAACTATCTTCAACGGTTTGTGTAGCCATAAATTCTATTTAATCATTGGTGTTGACTTTGTATACTATTCCGTTGTAGTTGTAAATACACGATCTTTTCGTAGATCCATTGTAATCTTGAAATTCTATAAAAATGGAAACAGCAACTTTAGTCGCCATCTCCATATCTGGTTTACTTGTAAGCTTTACTGGGTATGCCTTATATACCGCGTTTGGGCAACCCTCTCAACAATTAAGAGATCCATTCGAAGAACACGGAGACTAATTTAAGTAAGAAGTCTCCCAGATAGGGGGACTTCTTACTTAAATGAAATTATTTTATTCTTTTAGTTGGAGTTGGTGGAACCTTAGGTGGTTCTCGGAAGAAGATAGCGAAAAAAATTATCCCTAAAGTCGAAACTAAAAGGAACGTATAAACCAATGCTTCCATAGATTCGATCCTGGTTTATTTACAATTATAACTTCCACACCTATTCATTTGTCATTTGGGATAATTTCCCATATAAAGAAAGAAAAAGAGTCAAAGAAAGGATGGGAGATGTTTCCCATGTCAAATCAAAAAAGAGAGGTGAAAGATACTATAACAATGTGTATCAAACTGCCTGTTTCCTTGTAGTTGGATCTCCCACTTTTTGGAATGTTCCAAATTCCACTTGAGCATCCAAATCTGGATCAATACCAGCAAAAACATCTCGGAACAATGTTCTAGCGCCATGCCAAATGTGTCCGAAAAAGAAGAGCAAAGCAAAGGTAGCATGACCAAAAGTGAACCAACCCCTTGGACTGCTGCGAAAAACACCATCAGATTTCAAAGTAGCCCGGTCTAATTCAAAAATTTCCCCTAATTGAGAACGCCTCGCATATTTTTTTACAGTAGCAGGATCAGAATAACTTACTCCATTAAGTTCGCCACCATAGAACTCCACCGTTACACCTACTTGTTCAACACTATATTTGGATTCTGCTCTTCTAAAAGGAACGTCTGCTCTAACAATTCCCTCCTCATCTACCAAAACAACCGGAAATGTTTCAAAAAAAGTAGGCATACGGCGTACAAAAAGCTCACGTCCTTCTTTATCTCTAAAGACGGGATGTCCTAACCATCCAACAGCTATTCCATCCCCATTGTCCATTGAGCCTGCTCTGAATAATCCCCCTTTTGCCGGATTATTACCAATATAATCATAAAAGGCTAATTTTTCGGGAATTTTAGACCAAGCTTCTGATAAACTAAGATTTTCGGCTAAACCATTGCTAACTCTTCGATATATTTCTTGCTGAAAGTATCCCTGATCCCACTGATAACGAGTAGGCCCAAATAATTCGATTGGGGTCGTTGCTGACCCATACCACATAGTTCCAGCAACTACGAAAGCTGCAAAAAAAACAGCAGCGATACTACTGGAAAGTACAGTTTCAATATTGCCCATACGTAATCCTTTATATAGACGTTGAGGCGGACGGACACTAAGATGGAATAAGCCCGCTAATATACCCAATGTACCCGCAGCAATATGATGAGAAGCTATTCCCCCCGGAACAAAAGGATCAAAACCTTCTGCACCCCACGCTGGATTTACAGCTTGTACTTTTCCAGTTAGTCCATAAGGATCGGATACCCATATCCCAGGACCATACAAACCCGTTACATGAAATGCCCCAAAGCCAAAGCAAGCCACCCCTGCAAGAAATAAATGAATTCCAAAGATCTTGGGCAAATCCAAAGAGGGTTTTCCCGTCCGCTCATCAGAGAATATTTCTAGGTCCCAATATACCCAATGCCAGATCGCTGCCAAGAAACACAAGCCAGAAAACACAATATGCGTACCTGCCACACCTTCATAACTCCAAATACCCGGATTTGTTACAGTTCCTCCTGAAATACTCCAACCACCCCACGAATCCGTTATTCCTAAACGAGTCATGAAGGGAATTACGAACATACCTTGTCTCCACATTGGATCCAGAACAGGATCAGAGGGATCAAAAACTGCTAATTCGTATAAAGCCATTGAGCCAGCCCAACCAGAAACTAGAGCTGTGTGCATTATATGCACCGCAAGCAATCGACCCGGATCATTCAATACGACAGTATGAACACGATACCAAGGCAAACCCATGGAAATACCCCTTTAGCAAAGAAAAATAGACACGATGTCGCTTTATTTTATCGCATTGAAAAAGACTATCCATATCCTATGTACCTAACCCTTCTAGGGGATTCTGTGTCAGAAAGCGCGAATATTTATTTCATTCCATTAAAAATAAGAAGCCAATTCTGTTCATAAGAAGAAAGAGAAGCAGATCTATTCTATACTCGATAAGTGCCAATATGCAATGGGTAACTTGGCCAATTTGGAAAAAACGAAGAATAGATCGCTACCCCTCTTTGTTTAGCATTCAAATCACCCATTCCCTTTTCTTTATTCAATCTGTCTTACATTCCTTATATGTATAACCTTTCAATCTACGTATTAATAGAATCTATAATATTCATATAGAATAAGAATAAAAATTAAGACAATAAACTGCGGATTCTTTCTTTCTGTTCCATTCTTACGTTTCCATATTAAAGTGTGGTTTTCTTACTTAAATTTAATAATATTAATCTAATATGCCCATTGGTGTTCCAAAAGTACCTTACCGGATTCCTGGAGATGAAGAAGCGACTTGGGTTGACTTATACAATGTTATGTATCGAGAAAGGACACTTTTTTTAGGTCAAGAGATTCGTTGCGAGATCACGAATCATATTACAGGTCTCATGGTATATCTGAGTATAGAAGATGGAATTAGTGATATTTTTTTGTTTATAAACTCCCCAGGCGGGTGGCTAATCTCAGGAATGGCTATTTTTGATACGATGCAAACGGTGACACCAGATATATATACAATATGCCTCGGAATAGCCGCCTCCATGGCGTCCTTCATTCTGCTTGGAGGAGAACCCACCAAGCGTATAGCATTCCCTCACGCGAGGATTATGCTTCACCAACCTGCTAGTGCTTATTATCGGGCAAGGACACCAGAATTTTTACTAGAAGTAGAAGAGTTACACAAAGTTCGCGAAATGATCACAAGGGTTTATGCAGTAAGAACAGGCAAGCCTTTTTGGGTTGTATCCGAAGACATGGAAAGGGATGTTTTTATGTCAGCAGACGAAGCCAAAGCTTATGGACTTGTCGATATTGTAGGGGATGAAATGATTGACAAGCACTGCGATACTGATCCAGTGTGGTTTCCAGAAATGTTTAAGGATTGGTAGTGTCCGGATTTCTTGTAAAGTTATTTCACAGCTAAATTCGTGTTTTCCTCGATTTAATAGAAAATAGAAAGACTTCATGATGAGCAATCATCAGGTTAAGATGGATCTAAACCAATCCATTTTTTTCTATATACATACAACATGCCGACGGTTAAACAACTTATTAGAAACGCAAGACAGCCAATACGAAATGCTCGAAAAACGGCCGCGCTTAAAGGATGCCCTCAGCGTCGAGGAACATGTGCTAGGGTGTATGTGCGACTCGTTCAGATCATGACTTCAAACAAATATAAAAAAAATTGAAGTATCCATGATTAGTACCAATGAATAGGATATAGCTTCTCTATCCTAGATTTCTATGGTATATGGAATTTATGGTTTCCTTTGGTGCAAATCCAATTATCTAAATTGGAAATAAGAAGCAATTCTCCCATTGGTAGCAAATGGTTATCCATTAAGCGGAGGAAATAGTAATAAAAAGAAAAAGGCTTATGCTCCTTTATCTTAAAAGAACGGACTAACAGGGTCAGCTACTTAGCCAACTTTCATAATTAAATACCGTCACTGTATGGATAACTCTTATTGTGAAAAGAGCTATTTACTCTATAATGGATAGGTAGAGCCAAAGAATGTGGACTATACAAGTTCGCAATACCTTTTGATGAAAGAAAGGGCTCCGGTGTATAGAGAGGGCCTCACCGTTTAAAAGGGAACCATAGAAACGATGGAACCCACTATTTTTTTTAGTATTATTAGAATGAATTTGTTATTTCGTATAGAAATAACTGAACGGAGTGGAATAAAAAATCGTGGTTGGGAAGGTTACTATAGCAAAAGCCATTGGAATTAATATTTTATATATCGGAATAATTAGTTTTGTTATTAATGAGAAAAAGGGTGGCTAAAAGAAGAGAAATCATTAGTTATTCATTAAGGTTAATTTGATTCAATGACCAGAGTTCCGCGAGGATATATAGCCCGGAGACGACGAACAAAAATGCGTTCATTTGCCTCAAACTTTAGAGGGGCTCATTTAAGACTTAATCGAATGATTACCCAACAGGTAAAAAGAGCTTTTGTTTCCTCTCATCGAGATAGAGGTAGGCAAAAGAGGGATTTTCGTCGTTTGTGGATCACTCGGATAAACGCAGCAACGCGGGTATATAAAGTATTCGATAGTTATAGTAAATTAATACACAACCTGTACAAGAAGAAATTGATTCTTAATCGTAAAATGCTTGCACAAGTAGCTGTATCAAATCCAAATAATCTTTACACGATTTCCAATAAAATAAAGATCATCAATTAAAGGTATAAATAAAGTAATATACTGGAATAATAAAAGATGAATTCCCGGAGAGGGAACTCCGGGAAGATACAATAAATTAAGATTAAGTGGTAGGAATCAACGAGCTGGATTACTTTCTTTATAATATATATAGGTCTGGCCCTTTCGAATTCGAATAAAACATCAACAATCGGAACTTAAGTTCCGGTTGTTGTTTCTTAAATTTTGGTTGTTGTTTCTTAAGTTTCGATTGGAATTGTACTTTTGCGTTAATTGAGGAATATGTCTATTTTTTCTGGGTCTAGAACCTGTAATTATTGAAATTGACTGGGCTTGAAATTGCTTTTCGTTCTCATAGTTACGAAACGGTAAGAAAGATAAAATACGAGCCTGTTTTATAGCAAGAGTAATTAATCGTTGTTGTTTCAAGGTTAATCTATTTATTCGTCTCGATAATATTTTTCCTTGTTCACTAATAAATCTATTAATTAAACTCATGTTTCTATAATCAATTCGATCTCCCGGGCCAATCCGGGGACGCCTACGAAAAGGTTGTTTAGATTTACGAAAAGGTTGCTTGAATTTACGAAAAGTTTGCTTGGATTTACGAAAGGGTTGCTTGGATTTATTAAAAGTTTGCTTGGATTTACTAAAGGGTTGCTTAGATTTAAGAAAAGGTTGTTTAGATGTATACATGATTTATTCCTTATTTAAAATTTGAAAATTTGAAAATTCACTTCTTTATTTTATTAATTTAGGATCCAGAAGAAGTAGTTTTTCTTTGATCCATATCTTATTTGATTCATATTATAGTATATGAATACCCTCTATACATATGAAATAATATCTACCGGAAATCAGATGAGTTGATTTGTATTTTGTATTCTATACTATGTTTTCTTTATATATTAAATATGAAGTTCTTACTCTTTCTGTTGTTTGGAAAGATCAAACACACGATGTTCCTATTTCTTTATTTCGTGATGAGTCGTATGCTTGCGACAATAACGACAAAATTTTTTGAATTCTAATTGTCCGGGTGTATTGTGGCGATTCTTTTGAGTACTATATCTAGAAATCCCCGTCGATTCCTCATTGGCACCTTTTCGAACACAACTGATGCATTCCAAAATAACTCTGATTCTAACATCTTTTCCCTTGGCCATGAACCTCCTTTTCTTTTTGGATTGACTTAACTTAATTCTTCTACTTATTCTTTTATTCTTCTATTTTGAATCCGAAGAAGAAGAATAAAATTCATTAGAATAATTTTTTTTTATTCTTTAATTAAGTAATAAAAAATAGAGAAATAATTAAAGAATACAATCCTTGTCGAATTAGCAAAGATTTTGGTTCGAAATCCTTTCATTTAATTAGCCAGCCCCGCCTTTTCTATGCTCTGATTTCTGAGGCCTTATTTAGCTTGGGTACCCCTTTAAATTGAATTTCTATTTTCAAAAATGGGGTTTACCAAATTTTTAATGACTCTGAGGTTCAACCCAATCCATCTTTTCTTTCTTTTTCCTTCCGATACTAAAAAAAGATTGAAAAGGATCAAATTTTGTCATATCACGAAGAAATCTATCCCTCCCATAGCAATAACTAGAATTAAAAAAAAGGGAATGACAAAGCATCTGGGAATAAACGATTAATTTCTATCAATAAACCTGCTAAAGCACCAAACCATAGAGTACTTAGCACGGGTGCTACAGAGAGATATGTTTTTATATCCCGCATTGAAAATCCTCCTTCCTTGTTGGAATACATATATGATCATAAACTCTTGCCCAAGATTGTTATGCTATATATAAAATGAACCATATCGACGAAATTTTCCTATCCCTAAAAAAGAAAAAGATGACCCCTTCTTCCTATATATTACCAAGGAAAAGTAATCCTTCTTTTATAGGCGAAATTATATTGGATTTTATATGTATATAATTCCTTAATTATATGAGACCAAAAAGAAGAAATGACACGAGGGTTCTATATATAGATAGAGAAAGAAAGAAGAAGAAAATTATGATGTGGAAAAGAAGACAGGAATTGTGTACAATGGCATTGTACAACAATTTAATTTGGAAAAGGGATGTAGCGCAGCTTGGTAGCGCGTTTGTTTTGGGTACAAAATGTCACAGGTTCAAATCCTGTCATCCCTACCTATTACTTCTTTCTTCTTTATAGGCAGTAGCGACGAGATCAATTAAAGTAAAGTGGGTATAACTTGAATTTGTGGAGACTATACGTACGTGAGATACATTAGGAATAGAAAAAGATTTTCTTTTTGAATGAATGAAAGCGCTCTTAGTTCAGTTCGGTAGAACGCGGGTCTCCAAAACCCGATGTCGTAGGTTCAAATCCTACAGAGCGTGATTCCATCTATTTTATGTCGAAGCAGAGTAAAATAACTTAACAAAATTGAATTGTAACTCCAATTTCAATTTGACCTCCTCTCTGGTCTGGAGGAGGTCAATCAAAAAAAAAAAATGACTCAATCAAAGATCCAACTGATCCCCACGCCTGTATTGCAAATACGCAGTCACGAATAATCCCGCTAAAGTAATAGGAATTAGGCCTAAGACGATTCCAAATAGAAAAACTTCAATCATTTCGATTTGTTCGAGGGGATAAAAAAAGAGGTACGATCTATCCCTAAATAGTACTCTAAATTATCCACGAATCTCAATGACCAAGAAAAGAATTCCTAATTAGTCTGGAAAAGAGTCGTAGAATGCCAGGAATCCCAAAGAAAGATTTTTCTTTTCTGAATTATAATTATTCAGTCAATTCAAATAAGGCGTATCTTGTTCAAGCCAATAAATAGAGCTGGGGTTATAGTTAAAGCAGCCAGTAGAAAACCAAAATAACTAGTTAAAGTAAGCATGAAAGAGTTAAATTCCATTTATTTTTTTTTACTACACTACATATGTTGGTAAAGCATTTACCTAAGTTATGGAAAATTCATAATTCATCAGTTATTTTAGATAATACTAAAAAACAAGATAGAGTAAGATACAGAAGTGTAAAAGCAAGTGGATTCATCAGATGATACATGAGTCCCTAATTCCGAATCAAGAGATTTGTTGTGGAATTTGTCAATTGAGTAAAGTAATAATATTAAGAACTAGATCATCTAACCCCATTGAATGAAAAAAAGAAATTCAATTTTCAGGGAAATTTTTGAATAAGAGATAAATAAACAATTGAATTTGAAAAAAAAAACTTCTTTCTATTTTGGATAATTTCTTTTTCAATAGGACCCTCTTTTTGGAGTGAACGATCGAATATTCCCCTATTCCTTCTTATTTTAACTGATTGTATTCCATATGGAATAAGAGGAGAACAAAAGCATTCCACGACCTGCCAAGGGGCTGTTAAAAAAAAAAAAAAAAGAAAGCTCTTCCTTGAATTTACTTTATTTTTATTCCTTTTTCGAACTCCAACCAAAGTAGATTCGAAGACGAGTCACTTCAATTATCCTTTTAAGTTCTATTCTATCTTCTGTCTTTCCCTATTTCATCTCGTAAAGTTCCGCGCTCGCAGTTTGGTCAAGAAAGTTAGACCTAATCCAACAAACAATACAAGGATGAATTACGAATTATGAAAGGATAGATTTCACATATACTTGTCCTTGTATTGTGTCAGTATGAGAATATCCTTCCTAAATTATTTATCCAAACCTATTGATCATTAACTTAGATTTTCCCAAGATTTTGGCTGCTATTCCGAATTACTCTATTATTCCGAAGCCAATGAAAAGTAAGTAGAACCTACAAAAATGGGGTTTTCTATTGATGCCTTGAATAACATATAGCTTACCTATAGACAAAAAAAAAATAAAAAAGTAATTATGTTTCGGAACCAGGCAAAACCAGATTGCTGTGCCATAGGAAGGATAGCTATACTAATTCGGTATACTCAAAATACACCTTTGGTACAAAATTGACAATCTCACAAGGATGAAATATCAGTAATTTTCTATTTACTGGTCGATCCCATCTTTTACGGAATCAATTCCTTTTTTGAATGTACAAAAATTTTGGGAGTTCAGCATGTCTGGAAGCACGGGAGAACGTTCTTTTGCTGATATTATTACCAGTATTCGATACTGGGTTATTCATAGCATTACTATACCTTCCCTATTCATTGCGGGTTGGTTATTTGTCAGTACGGGTTTAGCTTATGACGTGTTTGGAAGTCCTAGGCCAAACGAGTATTTCACGGAAAGCCGACAAGGAATTCCGTTAATAACCGACCGTTTTGATTCTTTAGAACAACTCGATGAATTTAGTAGATCCTTTTAGGAGGCCCTCAATGACCATAGATCGAACCTATCCTATTTTTACAGTGCGATGGCTGGCTATTCACGGACTAGCTGTACCTACTGTTTTTTTCTTGGGATCAATATCAGCAATGCAGTTCATCCAACGATAAAACAAATTCCAACTATAGAACTATGACACAATCAAACCCGAATGAACAAAATGTTGAATTGAATCGTACCAGTCTATACTGGGGTTTATTACTCATTTTTGTACTTGCTGTTTTATTTTCCAATTACTTCTTCAATTGAGAGAAAGAAAGAGACTAATAAGAATTCTCTTATCCCATTTGGAAGGATACCATCCTTATAACTACCCATGACTGTTTTTGTCTCTAGCATGACCAATTGATAAAATGTGGAGGAAAGTAGGGGAAATGGCCGATACTACTGGAAGAATTCCTCTTTGGCTGATAGGTACTGTAGCTGGTATTGCTGTGATTGGTTTAGTAGGTGTTTTCTTTTATGGTTCATATTCTGGATTGGGTTCATCTCTATAGTAATCGGAGGGACCAGATTGTAAACATGAAAAAGTAGGAGCTTAGCGGGTCCTTACCCCCCTTTATCTGATTAGAGCGGAAAGGACCCGCGGAATTTTTATTTTACTCTTATAACGCGAATTGAATCTATTCGATTCACTCTTATGAAGCAACAAGAAAAAGAGATCACTCGAGGATCCAATATCTTATTCCACGAAGGAAGTATCCTGAAAATCCTTGATTTAGTTTCGAGTAATAAACTAATAAAACCTTAATCAAAACTATTCAACTAGCCTAAAAATAAAAAAACCTTCAATGGAAGAGTTTACTTTTTTTTTGCAAAATTTCTGTAAATTTGAAGTTGAACTTAATTAAACAAGCCAAGCAATTTGCTCACAATCACAAGAAATTTTTCCCCCGCCATATTTTCTTCCCCTCTGTTTGTCCACTACCTCGGCTAAACCTAAGCAAAAGAAAAAGAGGTCCAAGAGACAGACCCGAATAAAGAAGAAATAGTAATCTTTGACGAATTAGGAAGAAAAAGGATTCTTATTTTGATACAAGAAGAATCGGCACAAGAAAAAGGCTTTTTCTTGTGCCGAATAGACGATTAAGAAGACCTGCAATCCCTCCGAAAAAGAAGAAATTTTAATTTGATTGTTCTCGCCTTTGCCTTGGATTCTCTTCTTTTGCATGGGATATAAATAAGGAATTCCAGACATCTCATAAACAAAAAGCAGTCTAAACAAAAAAAGGATTTCCAAAATAGATCATAGATAATTCTAGCAATTGCCAATAAATCGAGGCTTTTTACCAACTTGATGGTAAGAAATCCCGGGACCTAGAAATTCATTTCGTACAATTGAACCTTTTCAAACTGTTTCTTTTTGAGAACCAAAAAAACTTGTGCCAAAATAACGGATGCGAAGAAGAACAAAAGGCCTTGGACACGTAATGGATCCTGAAGCACGATTTCTGCGTCCCCCTGACCAAAACCTCCCACATTAGGATTGCTTGTTAATGGTTGATCAAGCTTGATGGATTCCCCCTCTGAAACAAGAAGTTCTGGTCCGGGAGGTATAATATCAATCACTTGGCGTCCATCTGATGCATCAACTATGGATATTTCATACCCCCCCTTTTCTTTACGTAGTATTTTTCTTACTATACCTGTTGACGTAGCATTATAGACTGTATTGTTACTCTTGCTACCATCAGGATAGATCTGTCCTCTTCCTCGGTTTCCCCCTACATATATGGGATATTTTAAGAAATGAGCATCTTTCTTCGTAGCAGGATCAGGGGAAAGAATGGGAAAGACAATTTCACTATATTTCTTACCGGGAACAGGGCCTATCACAAGAATGTTTTTTTTATCGGGACGATAACTCTGAAAAGCAAGATTTCCTATCTTTTCTTTTAACTCAGGGGAAATACGATCGGGCGGCGCTAATTCGAATCCCTCGGGCAAAATAAGAACAGCACCTACATTCAACCCTCCCTTTTTTCCATTAGCAAGAACTTGTTTCAATTGCATATCATAAGGAATTCGAAGAACTGCTTCAAATACAGTATCGGGAAGCACAGCTTGGGGAACTTCAATATCGACGGGCTTGCTAGCTAAATGGCAATTGGCACATACAATTCGTCCAGTTGCTTCTCGTGGGTTTTCATAACCCTGCTGCGCAAAAATGGGATATGCATTTGAAATAGATGTCCGAGTTATTACGTATATCATGATCGATACAGAAATCGATCGAGTTATCTGTTCCTTTACCCAAGAAAAAGTATTTCTATTTTCCATGTCCAATCGCAGATCCCAGAATTTCTACAATAAATTAGATAGGTAGCTAAGCTAATCTAGTTCCCTATACACGAATCTGTTGTCATTCTACTGCAACAGTTGTACTGCAATGATGAATACCTTAAAGTAGGTATAAATAGAAAGAATTTTGCTAAAATGGAAAAGGGCTTTCTTTCTAAAAAAAGATGCTTGCTAATTTGATTAATATTAATATCGGGAGATCAAATGAATTTATGCTTCACTAATTGAATGATAAATGACTACAAGCGAAGGAGATAGACGATTTAAACAAAAAAAGACCCAAAATTTCAAACATGTATCTAGAATTACTGGAAAACTACAAACAAAAATAGTGAAAATAAGCTCGTTAGGAGCCCATCCAAAATCGTTGTAGACCCAACGAATTACTAGTTCCCAACCACGGGTGGAGTGAAATCCAACAAAAAAATCAGTAACTAAAAGAATAAAAAAAGCTTTTATTGAGTCATTTAAATTATAGAAGAATTCCTGAACCCAAGAATTCAAAATGACAAGTTCCTCTTTACCCAGAAAAAAAGAACCACTTAGAATAGCCAAACAGATTATATTTGTCGAGAAATGCAAAATGGTATGGAGATGATCCTCATTATTTATTTTGACCCATTGTATTATTTCCTTGTGTATTCCTGTAGGAGGTTTTTGTACATGTGTCTTTAGTTTCCCTTTTATCATCTCGTCCAAGAGAGAAAGTTCTTCTAATTCTATGAATCTTTCTAGAATCCTTTTCTCTTGAATATCAGTTAAGAGAGTTTCGGATTGCCTGGTATTCCACCAATTCTTAATCCAAAGTTCCAGACATTTGTTAAATGAGGAAGAGACCCCCCAAGGCAAAAGTACGATAAATACAAGATATAGTAAAGAAGGCAATGCTTTCTTTTTTTTCATTTTTGATCTGTAAATGGAGTTGTTAATGAATATGCTTCATTCGCTGACTCTATTCCATTCCCTGACTCTATATGATGATATTTCTATTTCATGATATTTCTATTTCTTTGAAGCAAAAACTCTATAGGTTTGATACCCTGTATCTATTCTTCTTTTTTGTATATTAGTTATTAGTGGAATTTCAGTGCATTGGGTTCTTTCTTAGATCTAGATGGAATGAAATAGTGAAATAGAATAAAAAAAAAGCCCTTTCGGATGAAAAAGGAAGAATAGTATGCGATATATCTAACTTGGATAAAAAAAAATTAAAAGCAAATTTCTCTTATCCTCGTTTGTTCCTTCCTTTAGATAAATACTTAAAAATCCCCTTACAATAACAAATCCAATTTAGAAGGGACTTCCTCCCTGTGTTGAGAAAACTTTTCTTCTTCCAATTCTTCTTTTCTTCATTCAACTCAGTTCAAAAAAGATACCTCAAAATACTTCAATTGGTACGCGCAAGAAATAGGCCAATTCGGCAGCTTTTTGTTCAATTTCTCGTGGAGTAAAAAATTTATCATCAGTACGAGTCAAGGGAATGATCCCCTGGCCCCGGATTTCCATATAAAGAATACGACGAGGATAAAGACCCTCTTTAACCTGAATTCTAATTGATTGGATATCCCGCATAAGGAATCGAAGGAAGACGCGACGTTTTATTCCAGGGAATCCCCAACGAAAAATGCACACTATTCCCTCTTTTCTATCGAATCGGTCATAACCACTACCTACATTCCACAAAATAGTACACCACAAGTAGGAGCTAATGAATAGGCCTGCGATTCCGTAGAAAGACATCACGACCCCCTGCGGAAAAAAAAGAATTTCTTGAGATGGAAGTATAGATATAATATTCTTACCAAGATAACTGGAAATCCCAACCGATAAGAATCCTAGTGAACCTAGAAAAAGAATACAGGCCCAGAAAAAATTACCCCTTTTTCGAGAACCTTTTAGAAGTTCTACCCATATGTGTTCTGATCGCCAATTCATATTAGATATACTAAATCCAGCAGCGGTCGATTGAAATTGAGAGAATAAGCTAAATAATTTTGACTTTACTTTTTTTGATTCTGAAATCGCCTTCAGCAACTAGTACTCCTGTGAAATAATAGGTTAGATACATTGACTTTCTATTCAAAAAATATTCGTTGATTCAATTAAAATAAATAAAATAAAACTCGCTATACCTGGCTCTGCATATTCATGCATTTATGCTCGTAGCCTATATCCGCATCCATAACCGTTTTTCATTTGTGTGTAGAAAGTGTGTGTAGAAAAAGCCACATACCCTACCATATTATATTACTTACACTAAAAAATACTAGACAATCTTATTTTTTTGCACATAAAGAAATAAAGAAGTCATTGCAATTGCCGGAAATACTAAGCCTACTAAAGGCACGAAAATAGAAGGTAAGTTTAAATCCGTCATGGAATAGGTGTCTCAATTCAAATTTACTATTTCTATCTAGTCGAAAAATATCTTAAGATTCTTATGATATAATTAAGTATATCTATTATAAGGAATATTGACTATTGTATTGTATTTTTTATTTTTAGTTTGAAAAATATTCTGTAAAAAAAATGAAAGGATAATAAGAAAATTCCAAAAAAGGAGAACTAATTAAAAAGATTTTATTTTGATTTTCCCATCCTCATGGCCTTTCTATCTTTCTAATCTAATTTGAAATTGGATTCAAAAGAAAGCGGTTAGAATTTACTTCCTGCATACATACTTCTCTAGAAGCGCATACAATAATGCGTGGTAAAGGCGGAAAAATAGTATATTCAATCAAAATCAAAGGGCAAATTATCTTACCTACTATAGATCCCCTACTACCCTCTTAGACTTTAAAAGGCGATATACCACCCAAAGAAAGGGTATGAAAATGCCGGGTGGAGTTAGCTTTTCGACGAAGACCTGTCCCGTGCAGCGAAGCCCTGTTAGTAAGACCCCCCGCAATAATGGATTATAGAAGAATATTATTCCAAATACTCCTCTGGACGCATATAGTAGCATTGCGATTCCGAATCTTTTTTATTTATGAATATGAACAGAAAAAATTCATTGTATCGTTGGGTCGGAGCGGAGGTTTGGTCCAGAAAAATTAGAAACAAAACGTCTACTCTACCGCATTGAAGTCTATAGCGCTGTATTTCCACGAAAGTATAATTCTTACCATCAGGATACGATCCTTTCTTTTGAACTAAACGTCTCTACGATGGGTCCAGGTTCTATGTCCAATCCCAAATCAAGGATTTCTCGCTCTTGATCGGAGTCATAAACTAAAAAAAAACTACCTTTTTATCCTTTTTCTCAAGGTTATAGAAAACTTCCTTATCTAGTTCTAGCATTTTGAAAAAAAAAAAATGCTTCTTTTTTTACACACAGTTCGAGTCACTTGTTGACTCACGATTACGCCTGTTAAAAGTTTCAAACGTCCTCTTTTTTGAAATTGAAAGAGAGTCCTATAAAAAGGTCTAACTTCCAAACTATGTCTTTTTTCATTCATTCTCCTTTAGTTTTTTTCTCTATCTAGAAGTGGAATAGAATAACCCGGTTGAAGGGTAATGATCATACGTCTGTAATGCATTGTATGGCCCAGAATAGGTCCTATTCTTCTACCTTTTCCAGGTAGTCGATGGCTATTCACAGCTACCACCTTAACACCAAAGAAGAGTTCGACCCAATGCTTTATTTCTGTCTTAGTGAATCCCGATTCGACATTAAAAGTATATTGATTCTTTCCCAATAAACGAAGACTTTTTTCTGTAAATACTGCGTATTTGATTCCATTATCATTATCATATGATAATACTATATTTTATTATTTTATTATTTTATTTGTATTTCTTTATTGTATTATACCTTAATATATATATTCTAGATATATAGAATAGACGAATCTCAATTTGTCAAGTCTCATGATCATATCATGATCTATTTTTATTCGGCTCAATCTTTTTTTTCTAAAAAAGATTGAGCCGAGTTTAATTGCAATCAATTAGAAGAATAAAGAAGAATTACTGCATTTCATAACTGATTTTTTTCTCTTTTTATTTCGTTTCTTTTTTATTTATACCTTCTTTATCTTTAGTTTTATCTAGTTAATCAATAGTATCTACCGGCTCGAACTCGAATTTGATCGCCTTCCATACTTCACAAGCTGCGGCTAGTTCAGGACTCCATTTGCAAGCTGCTCGGATAATTTCATTACCTTCGCGAGCAAGATCGCGCCCTTCGTTACGAGCTTGTACACAGGCTTCTAAAGCCACTCGATTAGCTGCTGCACCAGGTGCATTTCCCCAAGGATGTCCTAAAGTTCCTCCACCAAATTGTAATACAGAATCGTCCCCAAAGATTTCGGTCAGAGCTGGCATATGCCAAACATGAATACCACCTGAAGCTACCGGTATAACACCTGGCATGGATACCCAGTCCTGAGTGAAAAAGATACCGCGAGCACGATCTTTTTCAATAAAATCATCGCGCAATAAATCAACAAAACCTAAAGTCATTTCGCGTTCCCCTTCTAACTTACCTACTACTGTACCGGAGTGGATATGATCTCCCCCAGACATACGCAATGCTTTAGCTAATACACGGAAATGCATACCATGATTTTTCTGTCTATCAATAACTGCATGCATTGCACGGTGAATGTGAAGAAGTAGGCCATTGTCGCGGCAATAATGAGCCAAAGTAGTATTTGCGGTGAATCCCCCAGTTAAGTAGTCATGCATTACAATAGGAACCCCTAATTCTCTTGCAAATACAGCTCTCTTAATCATTTCTTCACATGTACCCGCAGTCGCATTCAAGTAATGCCCCTTGATTTCACCGGTTTCGGCCTGTGATTTATAAATAGCTTCGGCACAAAAGACAAAACGGTCTCTCCAGCGCATAAATGGTTGTGAGTTTACGTTTTCATCATCTTTGGTAAAATCAAGTCCACCACGTAGACACTCATAACACGCTCTACCATAATTTTTTGCGGATAATCCCAATTTTGGTTTAATAGTACATCCCAATAAAGGACGACCGTACTTGTTCAACTTATCTCTTTCAACTTGGATACCATGAGGCGGGCCTTGGAAAGTTTTTGAATAAGTAGGGGGAATTCGTAGATCCTCCAAACGTAGAGCACGTAGGGCTTTGAAACCAAATACGTTACCTACAATGGAAGTAAACATGTTAGTAACGGAACCCTCTTCAAATAGGTCTAATGGATAAGCTACATAACAGATCCATTGGTTGTCTTCCCCAGCAACAGGCTCGATGTGATAGCATCGTCCTTTGTAACGATCAAGACTGGTAAGTCCATCAGTCCAAACAGTTGTCCATGTACCAGTAGAAGATTCGGCAGCTACTGCAGCCCCTGCTTCTTCGGGCGGAACCCCAGGCTGAGGACTTACTCGGAATGCTGCCAAGATATCAGTATCCTTAGTTTCATACTCTGGGGTGTAGTAAGTCAATTTATAATCTTTAACACCAGCTTGAAATCCAACACCTGCTTTAGTTTCTGTTTGTGGTGACATAAGTCCCTCCCTATAACTCTTGAATTAAGAATTCTCACAATAACAGGGTCTACTCGATGTTAATTAGGCGTAAATGAAACTTTAGCAAAAATCTCGTAAAACAAAAAGGATATTCAATTAATATAATATCAACTCATTAAAGAAAATTGAGGGCATGCTTAGGTTAATGAATATGTTTCATTCATATATAATGCGTACACCCTGTGTATGTTCTATCCTATAGGAATTCCAATATAGGAATTCGATAGGAATTGAGTTGTTGTTATGGTAAGTTAACACGGTTCGTTATTAAACCATGGATTTGATTTACCAAATCCATAATTATTGTATACTCTTTGATAGATATAGCGCAACCCAAATTAATTCCTAATCCTTATTTTACAAGTTCTTAATAGTTCTCTTTTCTTATTTTGAATGCAAATACCTAACTAAATACTAATAAAATTCTTTGTTGACAGCAATCTATGCTTCACAGTAGTATATATTTTGTATATCGAAGTCCTAGATAGGAAAGTAGAGTAGGCACAGATCCTCCACAAAAGGCAAAATGTATATGAAAAAAAAGATTGATTGAACTTTCCAATGGACTCATTCCATGAGTAAACGATTGAATGGGATTCGCTTGGGCAACGAAATCAAGTCCTGGTCCCCTTTTCTCTCTTATTGAATTAACTAATTCATTTCCTTTTTACTTTTGGATTTTTTTTGATTTGATTTGGCATTATTCAACAATAAAAAAAGAAAAATTTCGACAAATTCCTTTTTTTTAATTATGTGATAATTATGAGAACCAATCCTACTACTTCTCCTCCCGGGGTTTCCACAATTGAAGAAAAAAGTACAGGTCGTATCGATCAAATTATTGGACCCGTGCTGGATGTCACTTTTCCCCCAGGCAAGTTACCTTATATTTATAACGCTTTGGTAGTCCAGAGTAGAGACACTGCCGATAAGCAAATTAATGTGACTTGTGAGGTACAACAATTATTAGGAAATAATCGAGTTAGAGCTGTAGCTATGAGTGCTACGGACGGGTTGATGAGAGGAATGGAAGTGATTGACACGGGAGCTCCTCTCAGTGTTCCGGTCGGTGGAGCTACTCTCGGACGAATTTTCAACGTTCTTGGGGAGCCTGTTGACAATTTGGGTCCTGTAGATAGTAGTGCAACGTTCCCTATTCATAGATCTGCGCCTGCCTTTATCGAGTTAGATACGAAATTATCCATCTTTGAAACAGGTATTAAGGTCGTCGATCTTTTAGCTCCTTATCGACGTGGAGGAAAAATAGGACTATTTGGGGGGGCTGGAGTAGGTAAAACAGTACTGATCATGGAATTAATCAATAACATTGCTAAAGCTCATGGGGGCGTATCCGTATTCGGTGGAGTAGGGGAACGGACTCGTGAAGGAAATGATCTTTATATGGAAATGAAGGAATCCGGAGTAATTAATGAAAAAAATATTGAGGAATCAAAGGTAGCTCTAGTCTATGGCCAAATGAATGAACCACCGGGAGCTCGTATGAGAGTTGGTTTAACTGCCCTAACTATGGCGGAATATTTCCGAGATGTTAATAAGCAAGACGTGCTTTTATTTATCGATAATATCTTTCGTTTTGTTCAAGCAGGATCAGAGGTATCCGCTTTATTAGGGAGAATGCCCTCCGCAGTGGGTTATCAACCTACTCTTAGTACAGAAATGGGTTCTTTGCAAGAAAGAATTGCTTCTACTAAAAAGGGATCTATAACTTCGATTCAAGCAGTTTATGTACCTGCAGACGATTTGACCGACCCTGCCCCTGCCACAACATTTGCACATTTGGATGCTACTACCGTACTTTCCAGAGGATTAGCTTCCAAGGGTATTTATCCAGCAGTAGATCCTTTAGATTCAACCTCGACTATGTTACAGCCTCGGATCGTTGGCAACGAACATTATGAAACTGCGCAAAGAGTTAAGGAAACTTTACAACGTTACAAAGAACTTCAGGACATTATCGCAATTCTTGGCTTGGATGAATTATCGGAAGAGGATCGTTTAACTGTAGCAAGAGCAAGAAATTGAGCGTTTCTTATCACAACCGTTCTTTGTGGCAGAAGTTTTTACTGGTTCTCCAGGAAAGTATGTTGCTCTTGCGGAAACTATTAGGGGATTTCAACTAATCCTTTCCGGAGAATTAGACGGCCTACCTGAACAGGCTTTTTATTTGGTGGGTAACATCGATGAAGCTAGCACGAAAGCTATAACCTTAGAAGAGGAGAACAAATCGAAGAAATGAAATTAAATCTTTATGTACTGACTCCTAAGCGAATTATTTGGGATTGTGAAGTGAAAGAAATCATTTTATCCACTAATAGTGGCCAAATTGGCGTATTACCAAACCACGCCCCCATTAACACAGCAGTAGATATGGGTCCTTTGAGAATACGCCTCCTCAACGACCAATGGTTAACAGCGATTCTGTGGAGCGGTTTTGCGAGAATAGTTAATAATGAGATCATCATTTTAGGAAATGATGCGGAACTGGGTAGTGATATTGATCCGGAAGAAGCTCAAAAGGCACTTGAAATAGCCGAAGCTAACTTGAGTAAAGCTGAGGGTACGAAAGATTTGGTTGAAGCGAAGCTCGCTCTCAGACGAGCTAGGATACGAATCGAGGCTGTCAATTGGATTCCCCCATCCAATTGAAGACAATCCAGTGGTTTATAGTTGATACAAAGAAAAAGGGAAGAGGGGTAGAAAAAGTTATTAGATAGCGAAGCGAAGTAAGTCCAATGCTATCTAGTAATTTTTCTACCTACTTACCTACTATTGGATTTGAACCAATGACTCCCGCCGTATGAAAGCAATACTCTAACCACTGAGTTAAGTAGGCAATTTATCACCACAAAGGAAGACCCATTACTTCGATCGATTATATATTGAATCCCTTTTCTAAGCAATACCGCTCTGTTATTGGTCTGTTATATACTAAATACTAAACTAAATACTAAACAGATACAGATCAAAGGGGTATCCTCTGGCATTAGAAAATATTCATCTTGACAAGAAATTATCTATATGTTAAGATATCTCTGATAAGGGCTATAGCTCAGTTCGGTAGAGCAACTCGTTTACACGTGCGCCAATGCTTTTCAAAGGAGCTTATTATGCAATGAACATAATCGATCTTATTGCAAAATCAATGTCTTACTTCATAGATTCGAGAGAATAGGAGAACAGTAGCCTGACAAACAGTCGGTTCAGTCCGATTCAGGTGCCAATTCAGGTGCCTAATCAAATAGAACCCTTATGGATTTGCTAGTTGATAAGGTAAATATCCAGCCCACTAAATGCTAGGCGTAATGAGGATAAGGGCCTCCAAAAAACTTCTTTTCGTTCTATGAACTTTAAGGTGTATGAAGTCTCATAGTTAACTCTTGCAGTGGAACGATAGAGACTCCATTTCACTTAGGTTGATTTAATTTAGACCGGAGGCAGACCTAAGTCAAGGTAATCCTCCTTTGAAACACTTTGGTATTGCTCCTAGATAGATCATAATACAAAAAATCAATCAGAGCACAGGGAGCCATCTCATTATCTTTCCGTAAAGAAAAACTATGGTGGACTAACTGATCTTTAAATCAGTTTATGAAAGAGCCCAATGCAAAAAAATGCATGTTGGGTCTTTGAAACAGTTCAAATCATTTCGATAATAATCCGTTTGATCTGTTTTACCGAGAAGGTCTACGGTTCGAATCCGTATAGCCCTAATATGCCCTTTTTTAGATTTTAGGATCTCTATCCTATGTTTTCTTTAGTTTAGTATAGTTTTCATTTTCTCATTAGTATTTGTTTATAGACTGGATAGGCGCCTGCGACATAGAATAGAGATAAAAGCATTACCAAAGGCTCATTCATCGAAAATCAAAATCATACAGACAGGAAAAGAAAAACGAATTTCTATCAAATCAATAGAAGAAAGGATCCTTTCCCTGATTTGAATCCCGTCCTCCTTCAAATAGGATATCTCTAGACTTCCCTATAATAACTGCAATGATTTTATCCATTTTGCGAATTCCTACTTTGTTTTAAGTATATTTATTACTTTGTTTATAGATACATTATGTAAATTGATCAACTTTAAATAGAAAAAATAAAGTAAAGAGTAAATAAGAAAACAGAATATTCTGTCTCATAGTTCTGAAATAGAGTTCTTTATTTTTATTTTATAGTATTACTTCTCATTAATTATACTGCATAGATTAGTCCTACTATCTTAATTAGGTTCTAATTTAGTAGTATTCTCATTTTTATTTAATAGTCTCTTATTATTTTATTATTAAATATTAAATAAAGGATAGAGCTATTCTTTTTTCTAGAGATTCTAGAGAAAGCGAGACAAAGTGAAACGAGAAAGTTTTCTTTATATAAGAATTAGATCTACATACACCATATCTAAATAGAATGGAAATCCAAAAGAAAGGGAGTTGGGATTCCATTGGATGAATCTTTAAAGAAGATGCAGCACAGAGGAAACAAAGGCTAAACTTAAACTAAGCGCTTTTGTTTGAACAAAAAAGATTCTTGTTTCACCGAGGAAAAGAGAGAAGTTCTGGATAAATTGACAATGCTGAATTGAATTGACTAATTTAAGTTCCGCCTATTCCACATTAATGGGAGTACATTATGTTTCTGCTTCACGAATATGATATTTTTTGGACATTTCTAATAATAGCAAGCCTTATTCCTATTTTGGCATTTTCGATTTCAGGACTTTTAGCCCCGGTTAGTGAAGGACCAGAGAAGCTTTCTAGTTATGAATCGGGTATAGAACCCATGGGAGGGGCTTGGGTACAATTCCGAATACGCTATTATATGTTTGCGCTCGTTTTTGTTGTTTTTGATGTGGAAACCGTCTTTCTATACCCTTGGGCAATGAGTTTCGACGTATTGGGTGTATCCGTTTTTATCGAAGCTTTGATTTTCGTGCTTATCTTAGTTGTTGGTTTAGTTTATGCATGGCGAAAAGGAGCCTTGGAATGGTCTTAACTGAATATTTAGACAAAAAAAAAGAAGGAAAAGATTCTATTGAGACAGTTATGAATTTGATTGAGTTTCCCTTACTTGACCAAACAAGTTCCAATTCTGTTATTTCAACTACACCAAATGATCTTTCGAATTGGTCAAGACTCTCCAGTTTATGGCCCCTTCTATACGGTACCAGTTGTTGTTTCATTGAATTTGCTTCATTAATAGGCTCACGATTCGACTTTGATCGTTATGGATTGGTACCAAGATCAAGTCCTAGGCAAGCAGACCTAATTTTAACAGCCGGTACGGTAACAATGAAAATGGCTCCCTCTTTAGTGAGATTATACGAGCAAATGCCTGAACCAAAATACGTCATTGCTATGGGAGCCTGTACTATTACAGGGGGAATGTTCAGTACGGATTCCTATAGTACTGTTCGGGGAGTTGATAAGTTAATTCCTGTGGATGTCTACTTGCCGGGCTGCCCACCTAAACCGGAGGCAGTTATAGATGCCCTAACAAAACTTCGTAAGAAGATATCGCGAGAAATAGTTGAGGATCAAACTCTATCTCAAAATAAAAATAGATGTTTTACTACCAGTCACAAGCTTTATGTTAGGCGCAGTACTCATACAGGAACTTATGAGCAAGAATTGCTCTATCAATCACCATCTACATTAGATATATCTTCTGAAACTTTTTTCAAATCCAAAAGTTCAGTACCTTCCTACAAATTAGTGAATTAGGAGAGGGGCTCTTTTGTGTAGAAAAATAAAAAGCAGGGCAATCTTTCAAACTTGCATCCGAAATGTGAAATATTTATACAAAGAGGGAGAGATGAAGACAATGCAGCAGGGTTGGTTATCTAATTGGCTAGTCAAACATGAGGTGGTTCATAGATCTTTGGGCTTTGATCACCGAGGAATAGAGACTTTACAAATAAAAGCAGGGGATTGGGATTCCATTGCTGTCATTTTATATGTATATGGTTACAATTATTTACGCTCCCAATGTGCTTATGATGTAGCACCCGGTGGATCTTTAGCTAGCGTGTATCATCTTACAGAGAATACAATATGGTATAGATAATCCAGAAGAAGTCTGCATAAAAGTCTTTGCCCAAAAGGATAATCCTAGAATTCCGTCTGTCTTCTGGATTTGGAGAAGTGCCGATTTTCAAGAACGCGAATCTTATGATATGGTGGGAATCTCTTATGATAATCATCCGCGCCTTAAACGTATCCTAATGCCTGAAAGTTGGATAGGCTGGCCCTTACGTAAGGATTATATAACCCCCAATTTTTATGAAATACAAGATGCTCATTGAATGATAAGAAATTCATGCTCACTTATACAACACAACTCCAGATTTTATTCAAGTCAAGGAATATTTTTAGGTTCTTTTCCTAGATGAAACGGAATACCTATTTATAATTAATTCCTAATTATACAAAAGCATTCCAGATAGACTGAGCAAAAAAAGGGTTTCATTTGGATTCCCCTATTTTGAAAATCGCATATTAATTTCCTTCATATGAACAGAAAAATAGGATGACTCAAAGAAGTTCTCTACCAGGAACTTTGTACCGCGCACATTACTTAGCACAACTAGGAAAATAAGATAAGATAAAGATAAGCAAGACTAAAAAAATATTCGTCGGAATAGCGGAATACAAAATTAAGAAACGCAAAAAAATAAAGGGGAATCTCACCCCCTTCTTTATCATAAAGAAAAGATATATTTTAAAACTTCTTTAAAAAGAAAAAGAAGTGCCTCTATATTTATATTATAGATTTATCCACTTAGATGAATAAATATTATTAATGAATATGTATCACAATCCATCTCGAGGTATTTGGATCAATACCTATTCGGTGGATCTTTTTTTTTTTTTTCTCTGCCAGGAACCAGATTTGAACTGGTGACACGAGGATTTTCAGTCCTCTGCTCTACCAACTGAGCTATCCTGACCTTTTCTTGTGCATCATCCTAGTAGAGTATTTGTATCTATGTCAATTAAAAGGACTAAAAATTAATTAAAGTATTTCAAATTTTAAATTTGAAAATGGGGGGGGTAGTCCTATGCATTGTGCATGGTTTACTTAAATAAAACTTAAAAATAGAGTGAATAACCAAGATTTCTTGCCGATACTCTAATAAAAAAGAAATCTATTCAATGAATAGGATAAGATCCATTGAGTTCTCTTCGCATTCCTTTGTGAAAGAGTAGAATGAGAAAGCTAATGAATCTTAAACCCATTGCATTGATAAAAAGAAAAAAAAGTGCATTGATAAAAAGAAAAAAAAAAAGAGGATAAATAATAATAATATAGTATAGTTAGGGAATAAAAGAGGATTTGGGGATAGAGGGACTTGAACCCTCACAACTTATAAAGTCGACGGATTTTCCTTTTACTAGAAATTTCATTGTTGTCAGTATTGACATGTAGAATGGGACTCTCTCTTTGTCCTCGTCCGATTAATCCACTTTTTTAAAGATCTCGAAAACTTTGAATTTTAATTGAAGAATTTGATTATTCAATATTCGATTGGAGTGGATTCACAATAATGAAAAAAAAAAATTATGATATGAGTTTTTTATTTCATAATCATTATCATTTCTAATTTCATTTTTAAAAAAGATAAAGAACCTATATTATAATTAGAATATAATATGAGTTCTGTGATTAATCGTTTGCTATGTCAGTATCTATACGTGTTTATTAAATGTATAAGGTATAAAACCCCTCTTTCTCTAATTTAGAACTAGAAGGAATTCCACTAACAACACAACGTAATTAACTCGATTCGTTAGAACAGCTTCCATTGAGTCTCTGCACCTATCCTTTTCCTTTGTATTCTAGTTCGAGAACCCCTTGTTTTCTCAAAACACGGATTTGGCTCAGGATTGCCCTTTTTTAATTCCAGGGTTTCTCTGAATTTGGAAGTTACCACTTAGCAGGTTTCCATACCAAGGCTCAATACAATCAAGTCCGTAGCGTCTACCGATTTCGCCATATCCCCATTTCCCTCTTCTTTGAGACCAGGATTCCTTGTGTAATTTCATCCATCTCTTAGTTTTTTTTTTGAATCATTGAGTTCATCACTCAACGTAGTCTAGCAGTTCAGTTCGACTCTATTTGAGAGACCTCGCTTGCTTATTGCAATTCAGAATTGAATTGATTCTATCCTTGATGTATTTGCAATTCAATCCGAATCAATATATCCAAAAGTTTTTATCTCCCCCACCTCCCGTCTTACTTTTTTATAGTATTCAAAATTATACTATAACGCTTGATATTTATTCTTTTTTTCTAATCAGAATTAGCAATTTTATTTACTCTGACTCTATGTTCCCCTTAGTGAAATATTAATCCTCAAATTATTAACAAATAATAAAGTCTATAATGATCGAATGAAAATACCAATAAATTCTATAATTTTATTTTTTAATATCCTATAGTTAAGCATATCAAGCTAACTTTATCTTTAAGAAGTTTTAGTATTTTTTTATTTTTATAAGTATAACTTCAAATTTAGAACTAGTTAATAGCTAAGATTAATAACTAATATCTGAGATTTTACGGATTTCCTATACTATACCTATTTCTATTTGTTACACTATTTCCGTTATGTAAGCCCACTTAGCTCAGAGGTTAGAGCATCGCATTTGTAATGCGAGGGTCATCGGTTCAAATCCGATAGTCGGCTTTTTTTTCTCTATCGATGTTCTACGAACAAGAATCTCTTTTTTTCCGAATTAAATGGAGAATCCAGGATCTTTTATGTTTTTTACCTTACAATTTTGCTAGATACAAAACAATAAAATAAATAATATATATACAAAAAAAAAAGATTTTGATGAAATTCCATTTTTTGGGGTACTTTAGTTGATTTTACTCTGTTTATCCTGTAGTTTAATTCAGTTTTAATTTCGATGTATTCTGTAATGTAAATACAATGAAATTAATTGTGTAAAATGAAATTTCAATAAAATAAAAAAAGGAGTCTTCATGTCCCGTTATCGAGGACCTCGTTTAAAAAAAATACGCCGTCTGGGAGCTTTACCAGGACTCACTAGAAAAACACCTAAATCCGGAAGTAATCTTAAAAAAAAATTCAATTCTGGGAAAAAGGAGCAATATCGTATTCGTCTTCAAGAAAAACAGAAATTGCGTTTTCATTATGGTCTGACAGAACGACAATTACTTAGATATGTACATATCGCTGGAAAAGCAAAAAGGTCAACAGGCCAGGTTTTACTACAATTACTTGAAATGCGTTTGGATAATATCCTTTTTCGATTGGGTATGGCTTCAACCATTCCTGGGGCCCGCCAATTAGTCAACCATAGACATATTTTAGTTAATGGTCGTATAGTCAATATACCAAGTTTTCGTTGCAAACCCCGAGATATTATTACTACGAAAGATAACCAAAGATCAAAAGGTCTGGTTCAAAATTATATTGCTTCATCGGACCCGGGGAAATTGCCAAAGCATTTGGCGATTGACACGTTGGAATATAAAGGACTAGTAAATAAAATCCTAGATAGGAAGTGGGTCGGTCTCAAAATAAATGAGTTGTTAGTTGTAGAATATTACTCTCGTCAGACTTGAACTTAACGAAAAAAGGAAAGGTTCATAGAATTTTCTTCCCCTTCCCCTTTCCCCGAACTAAATCGCCCTAAGACCATTACCATTAATTTGTATTTTCCCATCAACTAGCTAAAATTGATTAACCCTAGGATTAGGATCCTTTTTTCTTTTTTCCTCTATGTGTATTTTACATACCACAGTAATTTGCTATAGAGAATTTCTAATTTCTATTAAATCAAAATAAGATAATATAAGATATTATATTATTGCTGGAAAAAATTGTTATTTGATTTGATACATTGTGATCCTTAACGTTGATGAATTAAGAAAAACGGAAAGAGAGGGATTCGAACCCTCGGTAAACAAAAGTCTACATAGCAGTTCCAATGCTACGCCTTGAACCGCTCGGCCATCTCTCCTACATAACTTATTATGGAAAATAAACTGAGTGAATAGCGAGTTTTCTTATTCCTGCAGTACAGGTACAACCGCAACCACTCGGGGGTTCCATAGTTCTATTGGAAAAATTCCTTTTGATCTAAGTGGAAGGATACAGGATTTTTTACTAGAAATTGCGCTCGCTATAAAATAAAAGTTTTAATTTGGGTTTTCCCGCAACTAAAGAAAAAGAAAATGGAAGAATTCTTCTTATTGCATAATAAAATAAAGAAACCTTAGAATTCCGTTTGCATAAGATACGCTACACCATACTATCGAAATCAAAAATAGGGTATGAGACAATTAATAACTTTGAAAACACGAAATAGTTGATAACATAAGTTGTTGTTCAGAAATAGGAAAGTGGAATGAAATCCAGTCTTAGTCAAATATTTCATATCTCTTCGTGTCCAAGCAGAAGGAAAAGGATACAATTTGAGCTGAGCGGAAAATCCATATCTCTCTTATCCATTTAAAGCATATGGATTTAGAGTAGAGCATATGGATCAATCTATTTATAATTATAAGAATCGAATGTGTTTGTTTTTATGTTATTTTGTGAAGGAATGAAAACAATTCTATATAGAATGGGTTGGGAATTATGCCTAGATCCCGTGGAAATGGAAATTTCATTGATAAGACCTCCTCAATTGTAGCCAATATTTTATTGCGAATAATTCCGACAACCTCAGGAGAAAAAAAGGCATTTACTTATTATAGAGATGGTGCGATTTGACTCTTTTTTTTGCTTTTTTTTAGCCCTACCTATACCTCAGTCTTACGAAAAAGAGAGGGGGGTTGGCATAGAGAGAACCAAATTTGTAAAGCAAACAAACCCACGCTTCGGGAAGGTGAGGCGAACTAACAATTCCTTCCGTCGTGTATCCTCGATTGATGCGGCTTCAGATACTTCAATTGTAGATTTGAGTATTGAGCGAAAGGTTACACCTACAGGATATGGTATGGTATGGATTACAGGCCAATCCTACTCTATTAGTATCCGTAGGCAGCATAGGGGAGAAAAGCACTACACCTAGAAATAGGAATCAACAAGAGAAAAACTTTGTTAGAAATTACCCCTTTCCTGATCGGTATCAGGGCTGGGAAGAATGGTTGGGATAACAAACAACCATCAGGTTTGTACTTTGGATACCCCTATAACCATCAAAGATCGTTGAAGTAGCTAATTCCTCTAAATAGGAGGCGTTGAGAACAAAGAAATTATTGGAGCTATCGTTTTCCTCTAGCATTAATAGAATTCATTGGTGTTAAGAAAAACCTCTTGTGGGAAGGTTGGCTAGAGATTTCTTGGAAAAATACCAGCCCCTTTCGGTTCATAATGAGACGGGACTAATTCTATTTTGATTCTATAGATTATTTCGCTTAGTACTATTATGTACAGAAGGGAGGAGCCGTATGAGATGAAAACCTCATGTACGGTTTTGGAACGGAGATTTTTTGAATAGAATGAACGACCGTAACGGATGTTGGCTCAATCCGAAGGAAATTATGCGGAAGCTTTGCAAAATTATTATGAAGCTACGCGACTAGAAATCGATCCCTATGATCGAAGTTATATACTCTATAACATAGGCCTTATACACACAAGCAATGGAGAGCATACAAAGGCTTTGGAATATTATTTCCGGGCACTAGAACGAAACCCCTTCTTACCGCAAGCTTTTAATAATATGGCCGTGATCTGTCATTACGTGCGACTATCTCCACTATAGAAAGAAAAAAAAAAAAGAGAGGATCAAATTTTCTAGTAAATACTAGAAAAAAAGGGCTTTCTACATAGGGATCGTAAAAACAACGATTTTTCCCTATCAGCTGTAGGAAGGAAGGACACTTCACGAGAATCAAAAAACGAAGAAAGTATGGCCTATACTACTACTCTATGGATAAAGTTTCTCAAATTGATAGAGAAAGCACCGTAAAGATCAATTAGTGAGCGACTGGGTCGATACAACTAAAAAAAACTGCTTACTTATCCCATGATATGGGGCAAAATTTAGGAATCCGCTTATGTAATAGAGCCGATCCACTAAGGGATTAAGCAGCGGTGTAGTATCAGATCCCAAAGATAGTAAGTTCTTTTTTCTTTCTTATGGAAAAAAGTCTTTTTCAAGGATTCTATAGAGATTTCATATATGAAACCGGGATAGTTACCTCTCAGAAAATTTGAACGAAGGCTCTATATCTATCTATGCTTCATTCTTCTGAAGGTGGGAAAAAAGATCAAACTGATTATTGATAAAAATTAGGGTTTGAAACTTAGGTAATTAATTTCTTCTGCTTAACCCAAGAACAAATTGGATCGATTTTTGATAAATCGAATTCAGTTAAGATAGGGGAAATTCAGATAGCAATTTCTGAGCCGTATGAGGTAGGAAACTCTCAAGTACGGTTCTAAGGGAAGGAACTTCCTATTCCGACCGAGGAGAACAGGCCATTCTACAGGGTGATTCGGAAATTGCGGAAGCTTGGTTTGATCAAGCTGCTGAATATTGGAAACAAGCTATAGCGCTTACTCCGGGAAATTATATTGAAGCACAGAACTGGTTGAAGATTACGAAGCGCTTTGAATTTGAATAAGACCATGCTCCTTCTTTTTCATAAAATGGGTGGTTTGGTTGTTGATCCATTAATCAAATAAATTAGGTCGTAAGATCGAATCAAGAATTTCATTATATCCATTTCTTATACCTTCTATTTTATATGATATTTCATAAGAATAAACCATAGGGATAGGGTCTAGAATAGAAGTAATAAAGTGAATAAAAAGAGGGGGCAATCTAAATATTGCTAATATATTAGGACCATCTTATTAATAATTCTAATGAGTTATCTTGGAATTTAGAATCAAATAAAAAACCCTATATTATGCTCAAGGAAAGTAGATATAGATAGGAGCTTATGCCCTCAAAAAAAATACACTAGTTTCTTAAATTAAAAATAAAAAAGATTTTTTTCTTACGTCGAGAAATATTTGTTTTTCAAGATAAACAATGTCCGTTAGGCACCTAATCTTTATGTCATAATAGACCCGAACACTTGCCTCGGATTGACTTCAATATATAATTGCTCCAGTGAATAACTAAAAAAAAAATAGAAGGATGGTAGATAGTAAAGAAAAGAACTAATCACAATATCTATCTTTCAAAATCTATCTTTCAAAATCTATCTTTCAAAATATATATCTTTCAAAGATTCACTAAAAAGACAGTTGGCGGGTCTCTTTGTATGTCTTGTCCGGAAAGAGGAGGACTTAATGATTATTCGTTCGCCGGAACCAGAAGTAAAAATTGTTGTGGATAGGGATCCTGTAAAAACATCTTTTGAGGAATGGGCCAGACCCGGCCATTTCTCAAGAACACTAGCTAAGGGCCCTGATACTACCACTTGGATCTGGAACCTACATGCTGATGCTCACGATTTCGATAGTCATACTGGTGATTTGGAGGAGATTTCTCGAAAAGTCTTTAGTGCTCATTTCGGGCAACTTTCCATTATCTTTCTTTGGTTGAGTGGCATGTACTTTCATGGCGCCCGTTTTTCCAATTATGAAGCATGGCTAAGTGATCCTACTCACATTGGACCCAGTGCTCAGGTAGTTTGGCCTATAGTAGGGCAAGAAATATTGAATGGTGATGTAGGCGGGGGTTTCCGAGGAATCCAAATAACCTCTGGTTTTTTTCAGCTTTGGCGAGCATCTGGAATAACTAGTGAATTACAACTCTATTGTACTGCAATTGGTGCATTGATTTTTGCAGCGTTAATGCTTTTTGCTGGTTGGTTCCATTATCACAAAGCCGCTCCCAAATTGGCCTGGTTCCAAGATGTAGAATCCATGTTGAATCACCACTTAGCGGGATTATTAGGACTTGGGTCTCTTTCTTGGGCGGGGCACCAAATTCATGTATCTTTACCAATTAACCAATTTCTTGACGCTGGGGTGGATCCTAAAGAGATACCACTTCCTCATGAATTTATCTTGAATCGGGACCTTTTGGCTCAACTTTATCCTAGTTTTGCCGAAGGAGCAACCCCTTTTTTCACTTTAAATTGGTCCAAATACGCAGAATTTCTGACTTTTCGCGGAGGACTAGATCCAGTAACCGGTGGTCTCTGGCTGACCGATATTGCGCACCATCATTTAGCTATTGCTATTCTTTTCCTAATCGCAGGTCATATGTATAGGACCAATTGGGGTATTGGCCATGGACTTAAAGATATTTTGGAGGCTCACAAGGGCCCATTTACAGGACAAGGCCATAAGGGTCTTTATGAAATCTTAACAACGTCATGGCATGCTCAATTATCTCTTAACCTAGCTATGCTAGGCTCTACAACCATTGTTGTAGCTCATCATATGTATTCTATGCCTCCCTATCCATACCTAGCTACTGACTATGGTACACAACTTTCCTTGTTCACACACCACATGTGGATTGGCGGATTTCTAATAGTCGGTGCTGCTGCACATGCAGCAATTTTTATGGTAAGAGACTATGATCCAACTACTCGATACAACGATCTATTAGATCGCGTCCTTAGACACCGCGATGCAATCATATCCCACCTTAACTGGGTATGTATATTTCTAGGTTTTCACAGTTTTGGCTTGTACATTCATAATGATACCATGAGTGCTTTAGGCCGTCCACAAGATATGTTTTCGGATACTGCCATACAATTACAACCTATCTTTGCTCAATGGGTACAAAATATCCATGCTACTGCGCCTGGCGTAACAGCTCCTGGTGCAACAACAAGTACTAGCTTAACGTGGGGAGGCGGCGAGTTAGTAGCAGTAGGTGGCAAAGTGGCTTTGTTACCTATTCCATTAGGAACCGCAGATTTTTTAGTCCATCACATTCATGCATTTACCATACATGTGACTGTATTAATACTTTTGAAAGGTGTTTTATTTGCTCGGAGTTCCCGTTTGATACCCGATAAAGCAAATCTAGGTTTTCGCTTTCCTTGCGATGGGCCTGGCCGAGGGGGAACATGTCAAGTATCCGCCTGGGATCATGTTTTCTTAGGTTTATTCTGGATGTACAATGCAATTTCGGTAGTCATTTTCCATTTCAGTTGGAAAATGCAGTCGGATGTTTGGGGTACTATAAGTGATCAAGGGGTGGTAACTCATATTACAGGGGGAAACTTTGCACAGAGTTCCATTACGATTAATGGGTGGCTTCGAGATTTCTTGTGGGCACAGGCATCGCAAGTCATTCAGTCTTATGGTTCTTCATTATCTGCATATGGTCTTTTTTTCTTAGGTGCTCATTTTGTCTGGGCCTTCAGTTTAATGTTTTTATTCAGCGGCCGTGGTTATTGGCAAGAACTCATTGAATCTATCGTTTGGGCTCATAACAAATTAAAAGTTGCTCCTGCTACTCAGCCTAGAGCCTTGAGCATTATACAAGGACGCGCTGTAGGAGTAACCCATTACCTTCTGGGTGGAATTGCCACGACATGGGCATTCTTCTTAGCGAGAATTATTGCAGTAGGATAGTGGCTAGGAGGATTTGAAAGGCATTATGGAATTAAGATTTCCCAGGTTTAGCCAAGGCTTAGCTCAGGACCCCACTACTCGTCGTATTTGGTTTGGTATTGCTACCGCACATGATTTCGAAAGTCATGATGATATTACTGAAGAACGTCTTTATCAGAACATTTTTGCTTCTCACTTTGGGCAATTAGCAATAATCTTTCTATGGACGTCCGGAAATCTGTTTCATGTAGCTTGGCAAGGAAATTTTGAATCATGGATACAGGATCCTTTACACGTAAGACCTATTGCTCATGCGATTTGGGATCCTCATTTTGGTCAACCCGCTGTGGAAGCCTTTACTCGAGGAGGTGCTGCTGGTCCAGTGAATATTGCTTATTCTGGAGTTTATCAGTGGTGGTATACAATAGGATTACGCACCAATGAGGATCTTTATACTGGAGCTCTTTTTCTATTATTTCTTTCTACGCTGTCCTTAATAGCGGGTTGGTTACATCTACAACCCAAATGGAAACCAAGCCTTTCGTGGTTCAAAAACGCGGAATCTCGTCTCAATCATCATTTGTCAGGACTTTTCGGGGTAAGTTCTTTGGCTTGGACAGGACATTTAGTTCATGTTGCTATTCCCGCATCCAGGGGGGAGTACGTTCGATGGAATAATTTCTTAGATGTATTACCCTATCCCCAGGGGTTGGGACCCCTTTTGACGGGTCAATGGAATCTTTATGCCCAAAACCCTGATTCGAGTAATCATTTATTTGGTACCGCTCAAGGAGCGGGAACTGCCATTCTAACTCTTCTTGGGGGATTCCATCCACAAACACAAAGTTTGTGGCTGACCGATATGGCTCACCATCATTTAGCTATTGCATTTATTTTTCTCATTGCCGGTCACATGTATCGAACTAACTTCGGAATTGGGCACAGTATTAAAGATCTTTTAGAAGCGCATACTCCTCCGGGGGGTCGATTAGGGCGTGGGCATAAGGGCCTTTATGACACAATCAACAATTCGATTCATTTTCAGTTAGGTCTTGCTCTAGCTTCTTTAGGGGTTATTACTTCCTTAGTAGCTCAACATATGTACTCTTTACCTCCTTATGCATTCATAGCACAAGACTTTACTACTCAAGCTGCTTTATATACTCATCACCAATATATTGCAGGGTTCATCATGACAGGGCTTTTGCTCATGGAGCTATTTTTTTCATTAGGGATTACAATCCGGAACAGAATGAGGATAATGTATTGGCAAGAATGTTAGACCATAAAGAAGCTATCATATCTCATTTAAGTTGGGCTAGCCTCTTTCTAGGATTCCATACCTTGGGCCTTTATGTTCATAACGACGTCATGCTTGCTTTTGGTACTCCAGAAAAGCAAATCTTGATCGAACCTATATTTGCCCAATGGATACAATCTGCTCATGGCAAGACGACATATGGGTTCGATATACTCTTATCTTCAACGAATGGCCCCGCTTTCAATGCGGGTCGAAGCCTATGGTTGCCCGGATGGTTGAATGCTGTTAATGAGAATAGTAATTCGCTTTTCTTAACAATAGGACCTGGGGATTTCTTGGTTCATCATGCTATTGCTCTAGGTTTGCATACAACTACATTGATTTTAGTAAAGGGCGCTTTAGATGCACGCGGTTCCAAATTAATGCCAGATAAAAAGGATTTTGGATATAGTTTTCCTTGTGACGGCCCAGGGCGCGGCGGTACTTGTGATATTTCTGCTTGGGACGCATTTTATTTGGCAGTTTTCTGGATGTTAAATACCATTGGGTGGGTTACTTTTTATTGGCATTGGAAACATATCACATTATGGCAGGGCAACGTTTCACAATTTAATGAATCCTCCACTTATTTGATGGGATGGTTAAGAGATTACCTATGGTTAAACTCTTCACAACTTATCAATGGATATAATCCTTTTGGATGAATAGTTTATCGGTATGGGCGTGGATGTTCTTATTTGGACATCTTGTTTGGGCTACTGGATTTATGTTCTTAATTTCCTGGCGGGGGTATTGGCAGGAATTAATTGAGACTTTAGCATGGGCTCATGAACGCACACCTTTAGCTAATTTAATTCGCTGGAGAGATAAGCCCGTGGCTCTTTCCATTGTGCAAGCAAGATTGGTTGGATTAGCTCACTTTTCCGTGGGTTATATATTCACTTATGCAGCTTTCTTGATTGCCTCAACATCAGGCAAGTTTGGTTAATTTAGTTTGTTTTTTTGTACTGTATCAGCACCTAGTTCATTACTCTTGATAGAGAGGGAGGATCTGCCTTTTTAGATTTCTTTTTCTATTTATTTTTCCATCTAGGATTAGAACCGTATACTTGGTAATAATAGCAACGACACATTATGGCAAAAAAAGTTTGATTCAGAGGGAGAAGAAGCGGCAGAAATTAGAACAGAAATATCATTTGATTCGTCAATCTTAAAAAAAAAGATAAGAAGCAAAGTTTCTCCTTGAGTTTGAGTGAAAAAACGAAAATGCGAGAAAAATTGCAATCCCTACCGCGTAATAGTGCACCTACACGCCTTCATCGACGTTGTTTTTTGACCGGAAGACCTAGAGCTAACTATCGACATTTTGGGCTATCCGGACACGTACTTCGAGAAATGGTTTATGAATGTTTGTTACCGGGTGCAACAAGATCCAGTTGGTAAGGATAAAATACCCTTTCGTATTTGTATGGATTTCTGGAATTGATAATCATAGAGGAGCCCTCTTTACCATTCTGTATAAATGGACTATTCTATTTGTATAGATATTGGTAGAGGGGCGTATCCAACCCTCTTTTATCCACTAGTTACCCCTCTTTAGTTTAAGAGTATAGAGCAGTTTGGTAGCTCATAAGGCTCATAACCTTGGGTTGCGGGTTCGATTCCCACTACCGCCTCCATACTCCTTCTTTATGATATATGCATGATATAATATATACATCATGCATTTGTATCTGGATTTTTTGATTTCCTAAAGAGTTTTGGTCTAACAGTTTTTTCTCGGAAGAAGCAAAAAAATAAAAGAAAGAATAAAATATGAAAGAAAAGCGTCCATTGTCTAATGGATAGGACAGAGGTCTTCTAAACCTTTGGTATAGGTTCAAATCCTATTGGACGCAATCTTATTTCTATCTATTCTTTAAATAACTATACTAAACTAAAAACAAAGAAAACTTTTTTGCATGATTCAAATGAAAAAGCTTTCTCAACGATTCCTATTCTACTAACAAGAGTAGACATGCAAAATTTATTTGTTACTGAAGAGAAAACCGTTCCAGCTGTTCCTGAATAGCTTCCTTCAAAAGGATTTCCGCTTGCTCGGTGAATGTCTTGCTAGAAGATATAATTTCTTGGAATTGAGGTTTAGTATCTTTTAGATGTTTACGTAACTCATCCAGAAATTTATTTACCTGTTCAATTCTAACGAATCAAGATATCCTCTTGTTCCGGTATAAATAGTAGCTATCTGCTCTTCCACTGGGAGAGGATTTGCCTGGGATTGTTTAAGCAATTCCCTTAATCGTCGACCCCTTGCCAATTGATTCTGACTTGTTTTATCGAGAGCAGAGGCGAATTGTGCAAAGGCTTGTAACTCTGCGAATTGCGCTAGTTCCAATTTTGATTTGCCAGCTACTTGTTTCATGGCTTTAATTTGAGCCGCGGATCCTACTCTGGAAACAGAAATACCCACATTAATAGCGGGTCGAATTCCGGCATTGAATAGATCCGCAGATAAGAATATTTGTCCATCTGTAATGGAGATTACATTAGTAGGAATATAGGCGGAAACGTCTCCAGATTGAGTCTCAACTATTGGTAAAGCGGTCATACTTCCTTCGCCTAAAAGAGAATTTAATTTAGCGGCTCTTTCTAAAAGGCGTGAATGCAAATAAAAAACATCCCCTGGATAAGCCTCACGTCCGGGAGGTCTTCTTAATAGAAGGGACATTTGGCGATAAGCTTGTGCCTGTTTGGAGAGATCATCATAAATTATTAAAGTATGCCGTTCGCGGTACATAAAATACTCAGCCAGGGCTGCTCCCGTATAAGGAGCGAGGTATTGTAATGTAGCAGGTGAATCCGCCATTTCAGCTACTACAATAGTGTATTCCATGGCCCCCTCCTCATGGAAAGTAGTTACTACTTGAGCTACGGAGGATGCTCTTTGACCGATAGCTACATAAACACATATTACACCTTGCCCTTTTTGATTGAGAATTGTATCTGTGCTACTGCTGTTTTGCCAGTCTGTCTGTCCCCAATAATTAACTCTCGCTGACCGCGCCCTATAGGGATCATCGAATCGATAGCAATAAGCCCTGTTTGAAGAGGTTCGTATACGGAACGCCTGGAAATTATACTTGGAGCAGGAGATTCAATTAAGCGAGATTCGGAAGCTATAATTTCGCCTTTCCCATCAATAGGTTTAGCCAGAGCATTTACAACACGACCCAAGTAAGCCTCACTCACG